>NC_136808.1:49424229-49456729 GCF_951216825.1 Electrona antarctica | reverse complement strand
ATATATATATATATATATATATATACATATATATATATATATATATATATATATATATATATATATATATCTTTTTTATATAGCCTAGGGCCTAAATCTTCTCTTCCGGGGGTCCCTGGGGGTCCTTTATAGGGCTTTAAGCAACTAGTCGACTATTCAACTAGTTCGACTAGTAAATCCACTAGTCGACCTTGTTGGTACTAGTTGACTAGTAAGCTAGATTATAGTTATAGTCACCAATGTAGTCACCAATGTACACAGTTTTTTCTTTTACTTTTTTTTTTACACAATAGGTAGGCCTAGTTAAACAACTAGTCAACTAGTAAAAATCACTAGAAGTGAAAGCCCTAGTCCTTGACATGAAACATTGTGAGAACCAGTGCTGTATGCACTCTGATGTGCACATACAGTATGTACTGTCTGTGTATGTACCTCTTGTGATCTCTGTGTTGTCAGTGAGCCCTCCACACAGAGAGATGGCGACGTGGGGCATATCTCCCAGCTGCTCCGAGAGGCTGTCCACTCCACTGTCCATCCCACTGCTGGCCACCGACTCTGGGGACTGGTTGGCACTCCGTACGGCCAGCATCATGACGTCTGAGCCACCCCGAACCGAATCACCTCCACCACCCTCACTGCATGGCAGAGAGAGAGAGAGAGAGAGAGAGAGAGAGAGAGAGAGAGAGAGAGAGAGAGAGAGAGAGAGAGTTACGCCTAAGCTCCACTGCAGCCATCGAGCCTGCGTCAACACAGGGAATGTTCCCTTTAGTGCTGCCGATGTTGCGTTGCATTGCGTTGCGTCACAGTCGTCCTGATTTGTTTTACATTGAAGTTAGTTAATTAGTTTATTTTATTGTCCACGTGTGGAAATTTGTCTTCGGTCACAACAACAGTAACAACTCTTACACAATTATTTTCATGGCAAAAATGCAGGACAACAGTGGCAAATACATTAAAAAACGAATCTAGCGAGACATGGTATCATTTAGTGCCATTAGGAATGAAGGAATTTTTAAAGATGTTACGGTTAGCTTTTGGTACTTTGTACCATCTACCAGAGGGAAGTAGTTCGAACTCCCTGCAGAGTGGATGAGAGGAGGTAATTTGCTATCTTGACAGCTTTTTTTAAACTTTTTTAAAGAAGTACTTCCTTGTAGATACAACTTAATTGTTTCTGTCTCTTTCCAATGAAGAGACAGAAACACAACGCAGCGCAACACAGTAGGTGGAGCTTTGGCGTTAGGGGTATGCGTGTGCGTGCGTGCGTGCGTGTGTACTGTACATGTGCTACTACTGTGTGTGCAGTACATGTGTTATTGTACATGTATGTGTCTGTGTGTATACCTTTTAGGGAAGTACAGTGCAGCCACGCTAGGGTCCATGTCTGTGATGTCATCCAGGTAGACTCCGTCAGAACCCAGGTGTTCACTCCTCTTCTCTGTAATCAATAACACGTGACATCATCAATAACACACCTGGTGAATCAGGGCTGGTCAAAAATATATCAAAACCGATATTTTAAACCAATAAAATACGCACGCACGCACGCACGCACGCATGCACACACACTCACGCACAAACCTTTCTTCTTTGATGGAGAGTCCGTCCGTCTGTTTGGACTGTCTCTGTTTCCACGCATCTCCATAAATTCAGGCAGCATCACTGGAGACATTGCAAGAGCCTCCACCTCTGCACACGAAGCCCCCGCATTCTCCTGCATGTCCCTCAGAGCCTCGACCTCTCCACACGAAGCCCCCGCGTTCTCCATTTCCCTCAGAGCCTCGACCTCTCCACACGAAGCCCCCCCGTTCTCCTCCATGTGCCTCAGAGCCTCCACCACCTCTCCACACGAAGCCCCTCCGTTCTCCTCCATGTGCCTCAGAGCCTCCACCACCTCTCCACACGAAGCCCCCCCGTTCTCCTTTATGTCCCTCAGAGCCTCCACCACCTCTCCACACGAAGCCCCCGCGTTGTCCTCCATTCCCCTCAGAGCCTCCACCACCTCTCCACACGACGCGCCCACATTCTCCACCACGTCCCTCCCTGGGAGGAAGAGGAGAAACAGCACGAGTTGACAGTGTTATTATAGCCACACCTACTTCTTTACATGTAACCCATTAAGACCTGAGGCCAATTCTACAAATGCCTTCTAAATGAGTAGTTGTCAAACCTTTTCGCAGTTCAAAATTGTTCGACTTTCAAGATTTTGTTGTTAAAAGGCACAAAGTGACATTACGTGTACAGAAACATTGTTGTTGTGTACAACAGCAGAAAGGCAAGTAATTGGAGAGGGGAGGGGTGGGGGTAACCTGACGCCGCCAGATGGGGCAGCAGAGAGTTCACAGGGTTCCCCCCCTCAAACCCTGTGTACTCTCTGCTGCCCCATCTGGTGGAGTCAGGTTAGGTTGGGGGGGGGGGGGGGGGGGGGGGTGTTCTCAATTAATTCCTCTCCACACGCTGCTGTTGTATCCAACTGACTCACCTGCCAGTGAGGAGGACACAGCCCCTCCGTCCCACTCCTCCCCATTGACAGGTGCCGCCATGGACTGGATGACGTCACAATCACTGACAACACACCCCCAAAACGTAATGCTCATTACCGTGCTCTCCTCCAGGCATAACTCTGGCTCCATCACTGGTCTGTGCCGGCCCAGGGCAGCTGTCCCCTGGCCTCTGGGGCATGTAGATGGTGAGAGAAGGAGGCTCGGAGATGGTTCTGAAGTGAGTCCTCTCAGACACGGGGACGGACACCGGAGCCGGTGGAAGGACGGGCTCTGGATTGTGGTGTGCCGGAAGGCTGGACAGGAAGGAAGGCTGGAGACAAGGAGTGAATAAAGAGATAGAAGGATTTGTGGGGGCAGAAAGAGAGAGAAGAAGAGACAGGGAAATGGTGTGATATTAACCATTAACTTGTCTGGCCTATGGTGATTGAAGAGAAACTTATCTCTAAAAAACACATTTTCTGTGTAGAAAGATACATGGCTACTTATTTCATAATGCTAGCAATTGATTGTTTATTACTAGCTATACTGTGTGCTAGTTGTACCAAAGGGGTGTGTGTGTGTGTGTGTGTGTGTGTGTGTGTGTGTGTGTGTGTGTGTGTGTGTGTGTGTGTGTGTGTGTGTGTGTGTGTGTGTGTGTGTGTGTGTGTGTGTGTGTGTGTGTGTGCGTGCGTGCGTGTGTGCGTGCGCGTGTGTGTGTCTGTGTGACTGTGTGCGTGCATGTGTACTTACCTGAGCAGCCTGTGGCAGCTCTCCCCAAGCCCACAGCATAGGATTTCCTGTACTCTCATTGGTTAGTTCTGAATCACTCTTTGGAGTCATTGAGCGTGTGTCGTTGAGGCTGCTGAGTAAGAGGACATGATTAGTTCTTCACCTCTGCCTCGTTATCCTGCTTTACACACCAAGCATTTACCAAAGGTTGAAAATATAAGGATGTTCCTTCATGGGCCATTTTCTGCTGATAATGAAAACCTTTCACCAAACACTATCTTCAGTAATAGATAGTCCTATCTACTATCTAGTGGAACGGGGAGTATTTTCCGGTCCCTGTGTGTGTGTGTGTGTGTGAGTGTGTGTGTGTGTGTGTGTGTGTGTGCGTGTGTGTGTGTGTGTGTGTTTGTGTGTGTGTGTGTGTGTGTGTGTGCGTGCGTGCGTGCGTGCGTGCGTGTGGTGTTACAGCTTTGAATACCGCATGAATTTGAAAGCTAAGATGCAATAAGCACTAATCTGGACTTGTGTTGCATTGGTGACAACCACAGAACAGTGGTGATCAGGATTGCCAGAACCGCTGCATGCATGTCCCTGCAGTTACTGAAGAATAATGGATATCGTTGCTGTTTGACAGAAACATCTCTTAGCTCAATATTTTAACTTTTTGTGAGGGTATCCTTCAGTGGTACACGTTGTGGTTTACGTTAGCATGTGGGCAAAGCTGCCGCCTTCATTTTGCAGCATGAATGCTGTTCACGGGACTGACATGGTACAAGAGCATGACAAATACCTAATGGCGGATAAAAGAGACGTCTGCTCAGGACAAGATATGGACAGACGTCTGCACGCAGCGATGGACAGAGTGTCTTCAATCACAGTACTGGAAGAGAGGAAGGAAGGAGGATATGGGTGGGTGGGTGGGTGGGTGGAAAGATGGATGGATGGATGGAAGGATGGATGGGTGGGTGGGTGGAAGGATGGGTGGATGGGTGGGTGGGTGGGTGGGTGGATGGATGGATGGATGGATGGATGGATAGACGGACAGACGGGCGGATGGATGGACGGACGAAAAGAAAGACAGGAAGAAAGAGAGTATAAATAACAGTCACAGAAGAGGACAGCAACAGAATAAATAGACACAGTCTTACATTGTTCATGATCAACGTGACGTTTATCTCAGCAACAACACAACACAATTCTGAGACATCATTTAAAGAATGTGTGACTTTGCCCTGTTTTATTATTTAGAAAAACATTTATAGTTCAAATAGCCAATCTACAAGCTCACAACGTGTCGATAGATCGACACGTTTTTATATTTTAAAATGTTTTTTTTTTAATAGTAAAATATGGCTTTAAATATATAGGTTTAGGGATGTTTTGTATTTATTGATGACATGTATTATTATTGTGTTATTATCTTTTATACCATGCTGATGAATTGAATACATAGACGATGTTCCATCCTGGCTGTATCTGTAGTGCTTCTATCCACCCGTGATGTACAGAAGCACCTCCAGAACACGTCAATCTCTTATTCAGTGTGTCTCTGTGTGTGTCTGTGTGTGTGTGTGTGTGTGGGTGTGTGTGTGTGTGTGTGTGTGTGTGGGTGTGTGTGTGTCGTACCCCTGCAAGCGAGTCCAGTCAGTAGTGTGTGTGTAAGTGCTGCTCAACACACTGGCTGCTGGCCCCTGATCGCTGTATGTGGGTCTAAACAAACGCATGGACGCATGTGCGTATGCACACACACACACACACACACACACACACACACACACACACACACACACACACACACACACACACACACACACACACACACACACACACACACACACACACACACACACACACACACACACACACACACACACACACACACACACACACACACACACACACACACCAGAATCATAAATAATCGTGTCACACATTTAAGAGTATGATATTGTACAGGGTACACAAAACATCATTATGACATCCCATACGCCGGACACAGCATACTGCAGGGGAAAGAACCAGGACACCAGTCTGAGGTTGGGAGTCTAGAATAGCCTGACGGGCAGTAACTTTCCAGGCACGTGTGAATATCGGGGGAAGGGGTACACATGTGACAGAAGATTAGGGGCACCCACTTAGTTATGGGCATGTCCAGCTGGCAGTGTCTTGTCATAAGGTGTTGTCCTTGGTGGATGCCATGTGTCAAGCGGCAAACTGACACTTTGCTGACGATGACAAAACTTACTGTATGATTATTCCAGTCTGGGGGAAGAACCGTACGGAAGTTTTGTTTAGAGTTGCCTGAAGAATGTGTGTGCATGAGATATTTCACACATATGTGACCAAATTTGACTGCCATTGGATTTTTTTTGAATTTTAGTTTTTTCATGTCATGTGAAAGCAAGGAATCATAGCTTCAAATTGACATATTGGTTGTTCAATTTGACTCACCAGTTTTGGAGATATGGCTTTAATAGGCTTGAAAGGTTCACTTCTGTGGTCTCTAACATTACACCTAGCTACATGTTTAAGCATTTATTTCATTTTTGTGTCGATTTCAGCTCTGACACTTATTTCAGACATGCTCTAGTATGTGAAGAGTATGCCTGTGCTATTAACTCATTTTGAAAAAAATAATTAAATAAAACCGTTTTTCTCCTCTGGTGAAAAGCTGGAATTCGCGCGATGGCAGGCTCTCTCTCAAATCGGCTCAAATCTGGTCACATATTATCTGGTACTGACAACCACAGATCATTTGCCAGTACTTTTCCAGTGTACTGAAAAGAGAAAGGAACTGAAATATCAGCCAGCAACACGACAGCCTCTATTCACAAAGCCATTTGCTAAAGTTAAAGCAGCCTTTCAGCTTCTTATCGTGTGTACATGAGGGGAGCTGGGGTGAGGAGGACATTTTCTGGTGTTGGACTGTAAACCAAACATAACTTCCCCTGTTAAAACTAATATCCATAATGATGGACGGCGCCCCAGCTATGGTGGGCCACCACAACCACAAAGCTCAGATTTCCCTGTTTCTCCACTACAATTATGTTATTCACAAAGCAAGCACTGAGCAGGAAAATACTGATTGTGAAGGAAAGTGATGCTGATCAGAAAAACGCAACAGTGTGCAGGGACCTTAAACCATTTAGATCGTAGGACGTTCATTTCGGACTTCAACATGCCTCTCGTTAAAAATATGAACGCGAGGGATTACTCAGCGACTTTATAGCGAGGTAAGCAAGCAAAAATATTTCTCCTGGTTTTTGTCCAGAACGGAAGGGTGGGGCTTACAGAGTAAAAGCGGCCATATCTGCGCGGCACCCCGAGCTGTTATTTTGAAAGAAATCCCGGCGCTGATTGTGTTAAGAGTGAGACACCACAGAAGACAGTATGCAAGACTGTTGCTGCTGCAACAGAGGTGAAATTGGATTACATCATATATTCGTCATTCGTCATTTTAAATTTAATTCCGACTCATTACTAACCCCAACCCTTTTTGTTTTCTTTTTAGATTTGTTTTAGGCTTTTCTGCCTTTTTTGATAGATAGATAGATAGATAGTGAAGATTGACAGGAAAGAGGGAGAGAGAGACAGAGGGGAGAGACACGCAGCAAAGGTCGCCATGAACGGGACTCGAACGCGCGACACGCTGTCAGGCCAGAGCCTATATGTGGCATGATGCGCCTGGCCCGCTAGGCCAGGCGCTATAACTGCACATGGAAGCCACGAGTGAGTCTACCCAGGCACGGATGTTTTTTTTCTAATTTCAAAACATTTCCAGGAATTTCATGATCGTGGGAAACCTACAGTAATACCTGCTCGGATAATTTATTCTGCCTCAAGCTTTGTTCCATAATTCCATAAGAAAAGTGCCTGGGGTCAAGGAGGACTGTCGGAGTGAGTGGCAACACATTCTTGTGCCGGCGTAGGGATGGAAGGCGTGGCACCGATGTGGGACCAGCCTGTGACATTGACATATGTCATCTATGTCTGACATCACTCATCTATGACATATCTACAATATTTTATAGGGGCGGATTCACTTATCTCCCGATTCGATACGATCTCGATCCCTAGGGTGCCGATTAGATTTATATTGCAATTCTTAATTATACTATAATTAAGAAGGATAAGAAAAGTGCCTGGGGTCAAGGAGGACTGTCGGCGTGAGTGGCAACACATTCTTGTGCCGGCGTAGGGATGGAAGGCGTGGCACCGATGTGGGACCAGCCTGTGACATTGACATCAGTCATCTATGACATCACTCATCTATGACATATCTACAATATTTTATAGGGGCGGATTCACTTATCTCCCGATTCGATACGATCTCGATCCCTAGGGTGCCGATTAGATTTATATTGCGATTCTTAATTATACTATGCTTCTGCGATTCATCTACTTTGCATTTATTTTATACTAGAACCTTTTTAAACAATTATAGACAATATAAAGTTGAATCATATACGCTTCAATGCAGCCAGATAACGAGGGTCAGTTTTTCTGACATGATAAAAAAAATGAAAAAATAAAATAAAGATTGTTTTTTGTGAATCGATTTTTTTTGCCCACCTGTAATATTTGTTATATATATTTTTACAAATTTTGGCACACATGCACACACCCGTCACACACACAAACACACGTCACACGTCACACACACGTCACACACACACACACACACACACACACACACACACACACACACACACACACACACACACACACACACACACACACACACACCTGTCTCCCTCGCTGTCATCATCAGAGCTCATGTCGATGGTGAACATGTCTTCGTGATCTGACATTTCTCCTCCACTCTCTTCTCTCCTATCTTCTTCAGGCCTCGTCCTCCTCCTTTTCTTCCTCCTCTTCTTCGTCATCCCTCCATCATTCTGCTGCGCTCCAAACGTCTGGACAGGAAGTGGGAGGGAACTGGGGGCGGAGTCTGTGTGGTGAGAGAGAGAGAGAGAGACGTGAACGTCAGCACACGTACATATACAGAAACGGTACGCAAGCACACACACATTCACGTCAACATGCCAGTGGTTCTCAAACCTTTTCATGCCAAGGATCCACACATTAATATGTACAGTACTTGGCTCTTGGCAGACCCCATGCATAGATGTGTAAATATTCTGATCTACTAGCTCTAATAGCTGATCTACACTATAGTACAAGCTATTTGCATTGTAGATCTGCAATTTCCGAATAGCCGGTGTACTGTGGGTTAAAGTTGTTAAATTGATTTTGATGTTATGTTTTTAAAACAATATATTTATTTTTCAATTATATTAAAGTTACAGACAATTCAAGTAGTTTATTAACCCATTTTGACCAGATTCTAAAAATGTCTACATCCTGACAGTTTTCTGAAAAAGCTATGTTTCTATGTCAGTCGTTCTTCGATTTAAAAAAAAATAGCAGACCTACAAGCTCATAGGGCGCCACCGAGTGGCGCGCTATGAGCTTGTAGATCTGCTATTTTTCAATAGCTAAAGCATAACATAATGCTAACACCAAAAGGGGTTCCCGCCCAAAATGGGAAAGAAAAAAAAGAGAAGCTGTTAATGCCACCGTTTTTTGTTTTTCAACTCCAGTATTGAATGCTTCTGTGAAAAAAAACAAAGTTACAAAATCATAGCTCTTGTGTTAATGAAACGTCCATAATCAATCAAGTAACAGAGCAGAAAATACATCACACTCTCAGGAAATATGGGGACAGTTTATGCATTTTATGAAAGGCAATCCTTTTTAGGACCTGCATTAGTAAATAATTCTGTTACGGTGATATGGGAAGAAACATTATGGGCTATATCTTTATCCCTAAACTAATTTGCCATTTTTTACTATTTAAAAAAACCTTTTAAAATAGTTCAGATAGCCGATCTACAAGCTCACAACGTCGTAGATCGGCTATAGTATAGTATAGTTTTTTTTCCCTCAAATGAGTTTAGGGATAAGGGATAAGGGTGGCGCAAGATGGACCCCAGGCCCCACTTTGAGAACCATCAGTGCAACATGCATTGCAAAGCGTCTTTACCCTGGCGTCGGAACACACCCCTGCTGCCCAGCTTGGATTCCATTAGCTCCGCCCCCGTTGACACGATGGGTGATGTCGCCAGGTACGATGGAACCACTTCCTGTCCACAGAGGAAGTGTTTGATATTAGATCACTGTGTTCACTAGTCTCGCGTTTACCAGACTGTTGCCTCCGCGATTTCCAAACGCTTCATCATACAGTCTGGACCAACGGAAGAGCTGTCATGAGTAAACTATAAAGCGGAAGTGGAGCCTCCTCCCCACTTCCGTTTCGTTTTTACAGTCGCGCACATTTATCCTAATATAAATAGAAAACATCTAAGCATATATATTTTAAAATATATTTCCGTGAACGGAAATGGCGGCTTCCGTTACTCAGCTCATGGGGGCTATAGGTCCAGACTCTATATAGCATTCGGAGATTGTGGAATAGTTGTCTGGCTATGCGAGACTATTGGTTCACAAACACTGGGTTCGGGGCCCATTTGTGGGTCGCGTGCACATTTGTACGGGTCCCCTTATTTTTGGTTTCCTACATATTGTTTTTAATTATTATTATATCAAAACATTTTCAAAAAACATTCCCAAAAAAGCAAAACTTTTCATGAATTAATAACAAAATCCAATGATATTTTTCAGTAATGTTATGAAGAAATGAAAGAAAAATCAAAGAATTCTATGAATTAGAATTCTATAAATTAGAATTAGTACAAATATTTGCTATTTTTCCCTAGTTTGGGTCCCGGGAGAATATCTAATTTCTGTCATGGGTCACGGGCTGAACCAATGGATTAGATGACATTTCCAGGACTCCAGGGAGTCCAGGCTACTGTCCAAGTTTACATTACAGTTCATTTCAGAAACGTTAACACGCATGCATGCATGCACGCACGCGCGAACACATGCACGGACACATACACACGCACACGCATACGCACACACACACACACACACACACACACACACACACACACACACACACACACACACACACACACACACACACACACACACACACACACACACACACACACACACACACACACACACACACACACGCGCAATGATGCTGAGGAATTGTGTGCGAATGGGAACTAGAGAGGAAGAAACAGCCTACAAACAGCCTACTACACGTGCCTTGCAGTGAACATGGCCCTAAATGGAGTGAGAGAGAGAGATGAAAGAGAGAGACAAAGAGATGGACAGAGCGTGAGACAGACAGACAGACAGACAGACAGACAGACAGACAGACAGACAGACAGACAGACAGACAGACAGACAGACAGACAGACAGACAGACAGACAGACAGACAGCGTCAGCCTAATTTCAATTTGATACTACTAATAGTTTAAATAAGTCAACATGAGACACATGATGAAGTACTGAGAAAAACATTCTTCACCATGTAAATTAATAATCTAATTTTGCAACTAATCAGTGTGCAGGCTTTTTTTCTGATTATCCAGTACATCGGTTATTATAGCCTATAGAAACATCACGACAACATGACTACAAATCAACAAGCTCAGCAGGACAACTGGAAGCCAGTGTTCCGATGCATACCATTCTTTTGTAAACAAGAATCATTTGACAAGCAAGGCATTCATACAGACTGTGACCATAACGAGATACCATTCAGTCATTCTGATACAGATTTCACAAACACATTGTGACCACTAGCAGAGTCAGTAACTTCAGAATGGAACATTCAGTTTCTCAGAGTCGCCCGATTCACCACCTCACACACATGCCTAGGCAGCCACTCACTTTCACCCTGATCCCTTTGGGCAGAAACAGAGAGAGAGAGAGAGAGAGAGAGAGAGAGAGAGAGAGAGAGAGAGAGAGAGAGAGAGAGAGAGAGAGAGAGAGAGTGAGTGAGAGAGCGAGAGAGAGATAAAGGGGGAGGGGGGGGGGGGGGGGGGGGGGCACTTGAAGCTGGGCTTGGTGCCAGTAGGCTCATTGACACAGATATTGTTTATCTAGTCACGTCGAGATCTGAACGAAATTCCCAGAAACTGAGATTCGTAGAGAGAGAGAGACAAACAGACAGAGATGTTACGTAAGCAGCCTCGTCAAAGTGGCCAGTAAGATTTCTGGGAGAAGTTAGAACCCAAGCCCAACTCATAGAACTGTACAAGAGGGAGAACCCAAGCCCAACTCATAGAACTGTACAAGAGGGAGAACCCAAGCCCAACTCATAGAACTGTACAAGAGGGAGAACCCAAGCCCACCTCATAGAACTGTACAAGAGGGAGAACCCAAAGCCCAACTCATAGAACTGCACAAGAGGGAGAACCCAAGCCCACCTCATAGAACTGTACAAGAGGGAGAACCCAAAGCCCAACTCATAGTCATAGAACTGTACAAGAGGGAGAACCCAAGCCCACCTCATAGAACTGTACAAGAGGGAGAACCCAAAGCCCAACTCATAGTCATAGAACTGTACAAGAGGGAGAACCCAAGCCCAACTCATAGAACTGTACAAGAGGGAGAACCCAAGCCCAACTCATAGAACTGTACAAGAGGGAGAACCCAAAGCCCAACTCATAGAACTGTACAAGAGGGAGAACCCAAAGCCCAACTCATAGAACTGTACAAGAGGGAGAACCCAAGCCCAACTCATAGAACTGTACAAGAGGGAGAACCCAAGCCCAACTCATAGAACTGTACAAGAGGGAGAACCCAAGCCCAACTCATAGAACTGTACAAGAGGGAGAACCCAAGCCCAACTCATAGAACTGTACAAGAGGGAGAACCCAAGCCCAACTCATAGAACTGTACAAGAGGGAGAACCCAAGCCCAACTCATAGAACTGTACAAGAGGGAGAACCCAAGCCCAACTCATAGAACTGTACAAGAGGGAGAACCCAAGCCCAACTCATAGAACTGTACAAGAGGGAGAACCCAAAGCCCAACTCATAGAACTGTACAAGAGGCAGATGCTTAAGAGAGCCTCCTCCCTCCTGGAGGTCTCTCGGATCACCCACTTCGGTCTGAGTTTGAACTGTTGCCCTCAGGTCGTCGGCTGAGGGTGTCCACTACAAAGACTAATCGGTTCAAACTATCCTTTGTCCCGGCTGCTATTCAGCTGCTGAACAGCAGATAGCACTTTATTCTTGCCTCTTTGCACATACTGCCCACTAATGCACTTTTGCTGACTTTGCTACTATTGAATGTCATGAATTATCTGTCTTTAGTGCCCTGTTCTTAGATCTTAGTCTTGTTTTGAATGTTGTTTGTCGTGTGTATTTTTTTACTATTATCTGGCTGCAAACTAATTTCCCGCAAGGGACAATAACCTTGAACCTTGCACCTTAAGAATAAAGCATGAAGAGCTGAGAAAAATTAGCCTGGCTCCAGCCCCTGAATCGCTAGCCACGCCCATTAAAAAAATATATTCAGGCGATTCAGGGTCTGGTGACGCTCTCGAAGGAGGTCTGAGACTCGGTTGGAAATCTGACCGACGAATCAGCGTCGTTTCAACTCGATGACGTCAAAACAACAGCGCCGTCCAGACACAAACAAACATGGCTGCGCCAGTAGCATAGCAACTTATGCTACTCTTTTGGTGTCACATTTAGCTTCATACTGGGTGAAAGTCTCATTCAAAAAATTATTTTTTCGCTCGAAAATGTTAGTTACAATGACATTGAGTTGACGTGTTTTTTTTTTTTGGTAACTGTTGCATAATCGCAATTTCGCACTCGAGTCCCATGCCCCGGCCATTTAGCTCTGTCCCCCCCCGCTGACATGCCCTCAACCACGGCTAAGTTCAGCCTGCTGCGGTCGGAGCCTTGTCATCTGCTTTGCTACTATTGTGATTGGTTAAGGGTGAACCAATCGCCGAAGACTGCCTCTTTGTCAACGCCCATCTCAGAAACGGCTGTAGTAGGGAGGGCGTTCAGACTGAATAATGGAGTGAAACGAAATGAAAATTCAGGCTGAGTGTCAGGCTAGAGAAAAATAGGAAAAGGATGTGAGAGTAAGAAGACCACACCTCAACAACAGAAAACTCAAAACTCCAAACAATTATAGGCCTATTGAACTCGCATCCAAAAGAGTTCTTCAGAACATCAATATGAATATTGAAGATAGGATATTTGAGCCATAACATGTATCGGATGCAGTGATATATAAATTGATAAGTTATGCTTCCACATTGAATTTCTACGGAAAAATAACGTGGGATAAAAATACAAAAGCATAGCGAAAATAACCTACATATCATACATTCTAGGTGCCTGTCTGATCTGTATTTACATGTCTGTGTCAGTCCATCTATTTCCCCGGGGGGTCACTTGTGATGGTATTTTCTGTACACCTTCTGTACACCATCCTCATCGCAAGAGTGTTTTCCCTGAGAGTGGGAGGTCAGGGTTCGATCCCCAGGAGGTCAGGGGTCAGGGTTCGATCCCCTGAGAGTGGGAGGTCAGGGTTCGATCCCCGGCCGGGTCATACCAAAGACTCTATGGGCCTCATGGCTCGGCAAGGCTTACTTCGTCCTCATCAGAGAATCAGGCAGGAACAATCAAATGGAACTTCCTTTTCCCTCAAACCGGAAGAATAACAATAAAAGCTCTTGTAGCCTGTAGCTTTTATTGAGAAAAATGGGTTTGAGGGAAAAGGAAGTTCCGGAAGATTGATGACTACAAAACAATACTACAACATAGTAGCGATATCATCCGCTCCCGACCGGTTCATAAACCCGAAATGGAATGGTGCCCAAGCTAGAATAACACTACTGATTTGGTGACCTCATGGTCTTTCCTCTAGCACCACCATTGAGAGAGTGAGGATGCTGGGACCCCAGAGAACGTCCGTAGGTGCCCTTTGAGAGCGGTTTTGAAGGAGTCAAGGGATTCGCATGTCTTAATGACTGTTGGTAGGGCGTTCCACATTTTGGTGGCATATGAGCGAAAATAATTTAGTCCCTTGTTTGTGCCGAATCTGGGTTGTACATGGTTCGTTGCACTTCCTCTGGTGTTGTGGGTGTGGACTTCGTTAACATTGAGGAAGTATCTAGACAGGTACATGGGTATCTTGGTGGTGTATCGAATCTTGTGGACCAGACCCATTGCAAGATGCTGTACTCTGTCGTCGACCCTAAGCCATTCCAGCCTGTCGAAGTGGGCAGGGGTTCGGGGGGCGAGGTCAAGTAGGAGCCTGACCAGTTTGTTTTGGGAAGTCTGGAGCCTGGTTTTAAGGGCCTTTGAGGTGCTGTGGTACCAGGAGGTGCATGCATAGTCAAAGAAACCTTGTACAAGGGCTCCTGTTAAGGTCTTCAAGGTGTTTTTGTTGACCAGTGAGGAGATCCTGTAAAGGAATCTTGTTCTATGGTTGACCTTTTTGATTACGTTGGTGGCCATTTTATCACCGGAAAGATTAGCCTCCAGGATGGAACCTAGGTAGGTAATTTCATCTTTACGTGTGATAACATTGTCACCCACTCTAACCAAGAAGCCATTTGCCTTGCTGAGATTACTATTAGAGCCAAAGAGAATGGATTCAGTTTTTCCCAGGTGTAAAGATAGTTTGTTATCAGCGAGCCAGGTGCAGATTCTACCGAGTTCAGAGCTGAGGGCCTTTTCAACCTGCAGTTTGTTCCTGTCCGAGACTAGCAGTGCCGAGTCATCTGCGAACAGGAACAAGTTGCAGTCACAAGCTGAAGTCATGTCGTTAACATATATTAGGAACAGTAAAGGCCCTAGTATGCTCCCTTGTGGAACGCCACAGCTCACTGGGAGGGGGGGGACAGTGTTCCATTCACCTCCACCATCTGTTCTCTCCCCTCCAGGTAGGATTGCATCCAGCTCACTGATGTGCTATCGAAACCAATTGCTTTTAGCTTGTTAACCAGTATGGAGTGGTTCACGGTGTCAAAAGCCTTTTGGAGGTCCAGCATGACCATGCCGCAGTATTTGCCAGCATCCACCTCATGTTTGATGTGGTCGCTCAAATAGAGAAGGCATGTGTCAGTGGAGTGGGACGTTCTGAAGCCAGATTGGAACTCGTACATTAATTTATTAGTGGCAAGATACTTTTCAACCTGTTCATATTATTTTTTCCATCACTTTCGAGATGGAGCTTAGAATAGAAATAGGGCGGTAGTTGCCAGGGTCTTCTTTACTCCCTTTCTTGTGCAAGGGGGTTACTTTGGCCAGTTTGAAATCTTGGGGGACCTGTCCCTGTTTGATGGAGAGGTTTACTATGTGGGTGATGATTGGAGCTATAGAGATGGCTGAGTCTCTGAGAAATTTGGAGGGAATATTGTCATGGCCAGTGGCCTTGTGGGGTTGGAGGGCACTCAGTTTCTTGCGTATATCCGTTTCAAAGTAGGCTATACTGGGATCTGTATGTCTTCTCTTCTGTCTACAAGCTGTCCTGCCAGTCCGTTTGTGTGCATGACCAGACTGGACATCAGGTGGATTCTGTGTCTCTAGTATACAAATAGCCTTTTGCACTGTGCTATGTTTAGGAGAGGACCAGAAACTAGGCACTGACTCACTCAAGGCATGGTGTTAAAGAGCTAGGTGCCCTTTATTCGCATGACTTATTGTGATGTGTACAGTCAATTTAAGGTAATGTCCAAAATGGGAATGGAAACTTCTGTCCTCTCTCTGGTATGAACTTTCCAGAGGATAAGAGAGGAGATCAGAGGAGGTGAGAGATTTAGGCCTTAAGCAGACATTCTTATCCAGAGCAACTTACAAGTGTGAGATCCAAATAAGCAGTGTAGGCGTATACTTCAGCAAATAGACAGTTCAAAATGTAGTGCCTCAATAAAACCTAGGTTACCACCAGGCAAACAATGAACCTATGGCATCTGTCTAAACAAAATGCTATCTAAATAACTTTCTTGATGTCAAGAAAAAAACACGTCTAGCATCTATTGAAAAAATTTGACAAGAAGGCATACAGAGAGAGCGAGAGAGAGGAGTGCTAGGGGTTGAAGAGAGAGAATCGAGAGAGGAGAGGAGAGGCCATGTCAATGTTTAGTTACAGTCATTAATGGAAGCTATTACATTTGAGAGATTAGCACAGCTGAAGGTTAATTAAATAAACTCATCCAGCTCATCTCTTGATCCCTGTTTCCTTGTTTTTATGTATTCATATTCATATATTCATTGTGGATATACTGTTGATATTGATAGAATGTACTGGAGCATGGAAGCTCTGTTGATGATTAAGGGGGAAAGCGGAAGCATTTCGTCTTAAGAGTCGCGCAAATGTATCCTAATATAGATCAAAATCATCTAGTTTGATGCTTAGCAGAAAAAATAAAATCTAAAGATATTTTAAAATCTATTTTTGTGAAGAGAAATTACGAACGGATGCCAGCTTCCTGACTCAGATTTCAGGGTTGTGTAGTTCCAGACTCTATATAGCATCCAGAGATTGTGGAATAGTTGTCTGGCCACACAAGACTACTGTCAGTACCTGAATACTATGAATGGGTGAATGAAATCCACATGGTAAAGTACTATATCCAGTAATTGCACCATTTACCAATATGACTGTTCCCTTATTAACCTTTGCTCTCCACTAATGCAGAGCTACGTGCACACCCGCGTGTGTGTGTGTGTGTGTGTGTGTGTGTGTGTGTGTGTGTGTGTGTGTGTGTGTGTGTGTGTGTGTGTGTGTGTGTGTGTGTACGTGCATCCCTGCTGGCGTGCGTGTGTGTCGACATGCTATGTGAAACTCACTCAGTCAGTCATGGATCTACACTGTTCTCTTCCATGTTTATACCTACAGGGTTTCTGTCACGTGTATGTGCGTGTGTGTGCGTGCGTGTGTCACTCAGTGCTCACCAACATGTTCTCTGTCTCCTTGACAAAGAAGGCCTCTCCATTGTCTCCCAGCTTCATTTGTAAACTCACTGCTTCCCCATTGATCTCTATGTCAACCTGCAGGACAAACACATTCACCAAAGCTCACTGACATTCACCAACTTTGTCTAGAAGGTGTTGCAGAGCTTTTTTCTTTCTTTTTTGGACAATATAAATTCATGATGCATTAAGGGCCTTTCAAACGGGAAGCGAGGAACGCAGGCGTTGTTGCCTGGATCAACGACAGGTCATCTCCTCCAGGTCTGCTCAAGAGGGGCGCGACAACGCAAGCGTAAAAAGAAAAGCTAAACCGTATCCATGTCTGGTGAGTCGCGAGCGTTTGCACAAAACGAGCACGCACGCAACAAATTCACGGGACCGCGCTCACGTAAATACGCTTGCGTTGTTGCACCGCGACTGCTCCCCAGTGCTCTGCGCGAAAACGCAGGTCTCATTGAAAATGAACTATAGGCGCGTTATATCGCTTCACGTTTGAAAGGCCCTTTATGCTACAGGTATCGATTCTCGACCAGTTAATCGGTACTTCTAGAAATTATTTTGTACGTCTGTACTTTTTGCAAGCTGTTAATAAAGTATTCAATCAATCAATCAATCAATCAATCAATCAATCAATCAATCAGATCCATGATAAATCCTTTTTCAAAGTATTGTGGTGTAATGTTAGAGAGTGCCTCTCACCACTTTCTCGCGGGAGCGCAGGACTCCCATCTTTCCGAAGCGCACGTGGAAGGGAGAGCATTGCAGCGATCCATTGGGCTGCCGCACCACGATCACATCAATGCAGCCTGAGAGCGTGGCCGGGTTGAGGCCACGGTACAGCTCCTTCACCTGGACAAACACCTGGCCCGCCAGCTGACCCACATAGTTCATGGTCTGGGTCTGATTGAGAGAGAGACACAGAGAGACACAGAGAGAGAGAGAGAGAGAGAGAGAGAGAGAGAGAGAGAGAGAGAGAGAGAGAGAGAGAGAGAGAGAGAGAGAGAGAGATATGTTGATGAAAATAGTCATGAAAATAGAAAGTAACACAAAATCCTCTCTCTCTCTCAGTGGTGAAAAGCAACCAAGTATTGTGGTGGCGAAAATGCATACAAACACTATGGTATTGATTCATTTAATGTAGCCTACTAGTAGATGATACTTAACACTCTAATTACCACCTGTTCTTCACTGGCAAACTCATTAGAGACTGACGACTCATGTAAACCTATTTCAAACTGTGTGAGTCAACTATAGAATAGAGTCCATTTAAGGCATGACCATCTCTTGTTACTCCTGAAACTCTGTACACTCCTGAAAGTATCAAATATGTGTGTGACATGTGTGGAGGGGAGTTTAGGTTTAGGTTTAGGTTTATTTATTTAGCACGTAGTACAAAATATAGACAATACATATCAAAGAACAAAAATACAATGCAAGGAAAGGAAGAAGCCAGCTGGCTTATTTGGAATCCTTTCCTGTATGGAAGAGGTCATTGATTTAAAACAGATTAAAAGTTCAATTAAGAACAATACAAAAGTCTACAAGTGCTGGGGGAAGCTCTGGAGGGAGACACTAGTCTCTCTCCGGTGTGATGACATATACAATAAAAGAATGGAGTTCGAATCCTGATGGTTGAGTCCTGCTTCTTCCTGATGTTGTTTACTTACTAATAGTAATATCAAAAGCTGCCAGAACAGTATGTATGTGTAGTCAAGTACTATACTTTGAGGAATTTTGACCTTACTGGAGTATTTCAATTTTTCTATAATTTTACTTCTACTCCACTACATCTCAGGGGCAACTAAAAACGCCACTACAAAACTTTAGTTACAGATCCTGGTTGCGGGACTTAATGTAATTTTTTTTTAAACTAGAAAAAATAAGAAAATAGCTGTCTGTGGTTCTGTTGAAAAC
The DNA here is from genome assembly GCF_951216825.1 of Electrona antarctica. Taxonomy (NCBI): domain Eukaryota; kingdom Metazoa; phylum Chordata; class Actinopteri; order Myctophiformes; family Myctophidae; genus Electrona; species Electrona antarctica. The sequence continues at coordinate 49,437,731 of NC_136808.1, read as the reverse complement.
GTTTATAAGACACTGGCAGCCTCTCATCTCTCATTTAATTTCGAATCACTGCAAACCATCTCACTGGATTAACTAAAAGTATTCACCCTAAATTCGAGGGTGCAGATTTTGATTTACCATTGTCACACAACTCATGAGATGCATGCGCCATCCGTGGCTGAGTCAACATGCTGTTTCTACTCTGTCTTTCTCTTGTCTCTCTCTTTCACTTTTCCCCCAATCTCCTTTTCTTTGTTTCTATTTAACTCTCCCTTTCTTTTTCCTCTTTTGGCTTTCTTATGGGTGGGTAGGTTGGGGGAGGGGGGGGGGGGGGGGGACATTTGGGAGTAGTAGGGAAAACTGGAGGGGAGGTTTAAAAGAAAACATCCACAAGAAAGTACTGACTAACATGAAATGAATGTGTATTTAGGCCTACTATGTAATTATGTACAACAACAGTATTTATGTAATGTGTCACTGCAAAAGTGTGGAATAAAAATCTAATATTTAAACAAACAAAAAAATTGTTAGGCTACTAGTGCTACTTTGCAGATTTTGAATATTATTACAAAACATACATTTACCACTTCAGCCCTATTTAAACTTTGAAAATAGCCCATCTACTAGCTCACAACGCGTCACATACTGAGTAACAGAGTACTTTTGCATTTACAGTATTGATACTTTTACTTAAGTAAAACATTTGAGTACCTTTCCCACCACTGCTGTCCTAGGCTGAGCTCACACCTTTCATGCAATTCTGTGCTCGTTGGATGCTCGTTGGATGCATGTTGTGTTGTGTCATGGCCGCCCAATGCATTGCCAATAGAGGTCACATGGTTTGACCCAACATTGTGTTGTGTGAGGGGGAGGGGCGCAGTCGTCCGCCCCTCCCCCTCACACAACACAATGTTGGGTCAAACCATGTGACCTCCATTGGAAATGCATTGGGCCGCTGGGCGGCCATGACACAACACCCAACGAGCACAGAGAATTGCATGAACCGTGTGAGTGCACCCCTATTCCACACACCCCATGTTCATCTCACGCGTCTCCAGTTGGCACAACTTGGCAGACAACTCTAGTCTAATCCTTTGACTAGAAATCATTAGCACCTGGGCTGCCTGAGACAGAGATCCATGCATTCACGTGAGACAGAGAACAAATAGAGGAGTGTCTGTCTGCTTTCTAGAAATCACTATCACACACAGACCTTACCTCCCAAAACACCCTATCTCCACCTGCACGCACGCACGCACGCGCGCACACACGCGCGCACGCACGCACGCACACACACACACACACACACACACACACACACACACACACACACAAACACAGCGTGCCTTGGGGACAGATGGACTTGGCAGACAGTATAATATCTTTGTAATAATAACATGGATAATGCTTGTTAAACAGCCCATCCATTACATCCAAAGGGTTCTTAACAGCCCTGTTCTCAGACCTGTTCTGTTCTGACCGTCCCTCTACCCTCTACACATGCCGTGCTGAGCGTCCCGTGACACATTCTAACCATCTTAACCACTTGAACTACTATTCTGGGGGGGAACATTAGCCCCCAAAATAGCAGATCTACAAGCTCACAATGCATCGCAACGAGGTGTGGTGAGCTTGTGGATGTGCAAATTTTGACAAAGATATTTGTAGATGGAAAAAAGCGGGCCAAGTTGCACCTCATAACAAGACGAGAGGGTTTAAAGTGGTTAATCTGGATGTAGTGCCAAGTTTTTTCCTGGATGTAAACAACCATGTTTCATACACGTGGCCTCGTGGTATGAACTCATATCTCTCTTAATCTCTTTGTGTGTGTTCTTAAGAACAAGGAGTTGGGCTGAGAAAATGATTACATAATAATGACTGGTTACATACACCTTCCCATGCGCTCGCACGCGCGCGCGCGCACACACACACACACACACACACACACACACACACACACACACACACACACACACACACACACACACACACACACACACACACACACACACACACACACACACACACACACACACACACACACACACACACACACACACACACACACACACACAGAGCCATGTTCCATGATGTGATACTAACACAAACACAGTCCAGCATGTGTCCTCAAGGACACCAACCTGCTTCCTGGTTAATAGCCAATTGCAACACATTGCCATGCTGAAATGGCCAATGAGGAAACAACTCAAACGTCATGACAAGTGATTCAGAAACTCCCATCAGACTTCCAGGGAATAGAAACTTGTTTAGTTGCTATAGCTTGTTGAAGCAAATTTAACTACTGTTATTAAAGCTTTTAACTGTTGTTCAACTGTTTGTTAAATATGGCATCTTGTATCAGCAGGTAATTCTCTAAGCTTTTTAACAGTGCTGCTCAACAGATAAAAAAGCCATGTAAATGCACTGTAGATGGGATTCAGCTATTTTTAAGCAAGAATACATGCTAGGCAAATAAATGGTAACCTCATATGATATATATGATATTTGTTTCCAGGTAGATCAGGCGTTAGAACACTTGTGTTAACACTGTGATTGTTAACAAAGTCCACACCCACAACACCAGAGGGAGTTCAACAAACCATGTGCAACCCAGATTCGGCACAAACAAGAGTGGTGGAACGCCCTACCAACAGTCATTAAGACATGCGAATCCCTTGACTCTTTCAAATCTGCTCTCAAAGGGCACCTATGGACGGCTGCAATTCGAAACTGGCCCCCGTAAAATCTGAATCCCCACCCACCGCCCACCCCTTTTTCCCCTCACTGTATATGTTTCTTTAACCTTTTTTACCTCCTTTATGATGAATTCCTGTTCTGTTCTTTGACTATATATAAGTGTATATTTGTACGTCTCTAAATGTTTTGATGAATTGAACAAGGTGGACCCTCTTGTAAACAAGTGTAATGCTTTATTGGGTCGTCCACTCACAGTTAACAGTCTTTGTATTGAGTTGTGCTTGAAATGTACTGTAATTCTGCAAACTGTTAATACATTTTTTCAATCAATCAATCGCCTTTCGATCGCAAGGTTTGATCCCGGGACCGCCAACTCAGTGCATGAGGAGCATGGGTTGAAGTCGTGCTGTATAAATATTGGGAGCTGATGGTAGGTGTTGCGCTCCACCTCAGCAGTCCATCTCCCAGAGGTCTAGCACATTGTGAATTGGGGATAGACTCCCACACCCTGGCTGATACTGACAATAAGCCTCTCTGTCTTAATATAGACTGTGGCTGTGGCTCAAGAGGTAGAGCAGGTCGTCCAATGATCCATGGGTCGGCGGTTCGAATCCCGGCTCCTCCTGGCTACATGTCGAAGTGTCCTTGGGCAAGACACTGAACCCCAAATTGCTCCCGATGTGCTGGTTGGTATCTTGCATGGCTTCCGCCGCAATCGGTGTATGAATGTGTGTGTGAATGGGTGAATGTAATGCACAATCTATGTAAAGCGCCTTGGATAAAGGCGCTATGTAAATGCACCATTTACCATTTATAGACTAACTATAAATGCACCAAGTCTCTGTACGTCTGTAATCCACGTAACTCGAGAAGCGTTCGCCCCACCGACTTCAAATTCGACACACCGTACACACGTTCCACACCCCCGCAGGGAGTGCAGTACCCGATGTTGAGTCGGTCGGACCCACGGTTGTCCAGAACCACCACAAAAGGCCTCTGCCCGGGGCCCCGGGCTCTGCACAGGGCTCCTGCCCAGTGTCCATATATGGAGATGGCCTGTTCTGACATCATTCTGACGTCTATAGACTCCATATTTGGGCATGCCTGACAAAGAACTCCATGGGTATAAAAGGGACACAGACAACGAAAGTGTGCCATCTTGATTGAATATTATAATAGACTATAGGCTATTAGAAACATTCTTGTAGAGGAACATTGTCCCAGCTCTAATGCTCTGACCTCCTGGCTCCTAGACTTTCAGAATATTTTGCTCCCACAATAACTTAATTGTAGGCTATATAGCATTACATGCCATTCACCAATATTAAATCAGCCCACACAGGCAAGAAAGTGAGATTCATAAGCAACACCAGAGGACACGCGCCACACACACACACACACACACACACACACACACACACACACACACACACACGTCGTTTCATTACTACAAGGTTGCGATGCAAGCTCAATTCCGCTACAATTCCGCAGGCTGCCTATGGGGTGACTGCACGTGTTTTCTGGCGAGCATTCAAGTAATATGGAATATAATGTTTATGCTATGAGTCTACTCACATTAACCTACTGCATAAATAGCCTACTGCTGCACGGATGGTCATGCATGGATAGTATACTGTTTTGAATTATCCGGCTAAACGTTTGACTTTCGTATCGTTATAATTTCAATCATATAACATAAATCTCGTTCATGCGATATGGGCTGTTTTTCAAACTGGTGACATCATATGTCAGGCATAATAATGAATAAGGCATTTATGTAAACATCAATTCTGCACAAGCAGCTGGGGTGAGGCTCGCTGCGTTCATTCAAACAGTCGCACGCGCACGCACGTTGCACTGAGCAAAACAAACATGCCGTCAACACATCACAAACACTCACAGACACATAATAACCATTTGCATATTTTTCGTTGCGTTTGTCGCCAGCCAAATAAATACCGCAAATCTTACAACGTGCAGGCTAATAGGTATACAGTGCATGATGTTGTTAAATATATATAAGTCTACATACATTATTTAATGACACCGATTCGTGCTTCGGGGTTGTCCTCCTGTCATCCTCCAAAAAAAGAGAGAGAAAACAACATATCCATCGACTGGCGACTATATCGTTCAAAGCGTCTATTATCTGATGATGATCGCCAACAAGAACAACATAATTAGCCCCGGACGGAGACAGTATGAGGTTCCAGTGACATCTGAGACTGGTCAGTGTCTCTGTGTAACTGTAGGCTGCCTGCCCTGCCTGCCCTCCCGCGGTATTTAAAGCGCTGCTATTCCTCGCATCCATGAAGACCGGACCAGTGACGTCACACTCACATTATTGTGCAGCGGGGGGGGGGGGGGGGGGGGGGGGGTGACATGAAATTACTCACACAGCCATTATTGTGGTTAATAAAAAATAAAAAATAAAAACAACTGCTCATTGTTATATCACCAGTAATGAATGAGCAGTTGTTGACGTTCTTCATTAAATTACAATTGCATTGAAAAGGTACGAAAAGGGCGACTGTGGCTCAGGAGGTAGACGTCCAATGATCCATGGGTCGGCGGTTCGAATCCCGGCTCCTCCTGTCTGTATACATGTCGAAGTGTCCTTGGGCAAGACACTGAACCCCAAATTGCTCCCGATGTGCTGGTTGGTACCTTGCATGGCTTCCGCCGCAATCGGTGTATGAATGTGTGTGTGAATGGGTGAATGTAATGCACAATATATGTAAAGCGCCTTGGATAAAGGCGCTATATAAATGCACCATTTACCAAATGCACCATTTACGTGAAAAATCAGACCAGTCTGAAGAAGAGTGGTGCAACAGCACCCCCTATTGGTACTCTAAACGGACATAGTCACATAGGTTAGGTTAGGACAGGGGTCCTCAACTAGAAATGCTGAAGGTCCACTAATATTTTTTGAAAAAGACTAAGGTCCGGTCCCATGAGCACGGCGCGGGCCACGCAGCGGCCAGCGGAGAGCGGGGCTCTATGCCTGTTTAGTACAGTAACACCAAGGCAAGCTTATACAAATCGGATCCCCTCACAACCAACCAATACTGGGGTGCAGAGTATGGAAATAGAATGTTTCACAAATATTCCCCTCCAAAAATGCACAGCAATTTTTTTTTTTTAATTGTCCAGGGTCCACAGAGAGGTGGTCCGCGGTCCAGTCGTGGACCGCGGTCCGCCTATTGAGGACCCCTGGGTTAGGACATAGGTTGAGATCAAGTCCCAACCTAAACTTGGGACATAGGGACAAAGCTGTTCCTTGGAGCGGTTGCACCACTCAAACAAAACTGTGTACAGCCCATCCTTCTACCCTATAATGGAAAGGGGGTACACAAGCACATGGCCGCACGCACGCACGCATGCACGCACACACGCACACACGCACACACGCACACGCCGTGCGTGCGTGCGTGCGTGCGTGCGTGCGTGCGTGCGTGCGTGCGTGCTTGCTTGCTTGCTTGCGTGCGTGCGTGCGTGCGTGCGTGCGTGCGTGCGTGCGTGCGTGCGTGCGTGCGTGCGTGCGTGCGTGCGTGCGTGTTAGGCTGTGCAACACTTGGTGATGAAGACCAACCAAACGCAGTTTTCGTGTTCGGACACAGACAGCCAGAGGGACCCATGAGACACAGACAGCCAGAGGGACCCATGAGACACAGACAGCCAGGGACCCATGGGACACAGACAGCCAGGGACCCATGGGACACAGACAGCCAGGGACCCATGGGACACAGACAGCCAGGGACCCATGGGACACAGACAGCCAGGGACCCATTGGACACAGACAGCCAGAGGGTCCCATGAGACACAGACAGCCAGAGGGACCCATGAGACACAGACAGCCAGGGTCCAATGGGACACAGACAGCCAGAGGGACCCATGAGACACAGACAGCCAGAGGGTCCCATGGGACACAGACAGCCAGAGGGTCCCATGGGACACAGACAGCCAGAGGGTCCCATGGGACACAGACAGCCAGGGACCCATGGGACACAGACAGCCAGAGGGACCCATGGGACACAGACAGCCAGGGACCCATGGGACACAGACAGCCAGAGGGACCCATGGGACACAGACAGCCAGGGACCCATGAGACACAGACAGCCAGAGGGACCCATGAGACACAGACAGCCAGAGGGACCCATGAGACACAGACAGCCAGGGACCCATGAGACACAGACAGCCAGAGGGTCCCATGGGACACAGACAGCCAGAGGGACCCATGAGACACAGACAGCCAGGGTCCAATGGGACACAGACAGCCAGAGGGACCCATGAGACACAGACAGCCAGAGGGTCCCATGGGACACAGACAGCCAGAGGGTCCCATGGGACACAGACAGCCAGAGGGTCCCATGGGACACAGACAGCCAGGGACCCATGGGACACAGACAGCCAGAGGGACCCATGGGACACAGACAGCCAGGGACCCATGGGACACAGACAGCCAGAGGGACCCATGGGACACAGACAGCCAGGGACCCATGAGACACAGACAGCCAGAGGGACCCATGAGACACAGACAGCCAGAGGGACCCATGAGACACAGACAGCCAGGGACCCATGAGACACAGACAGCCAGAGGGTCCCATGGGACACAGACAGCCAGGGACCCATGGGACACAGACAGCCAGGGACCCATGGGACACAGACAGCCAGGGACCCATGGGACACAGACAGCCAGGGACCCATGGGACATAGACAGCCAGAGGGTCCCATGGGACACAGACAGCCAGAGGGTCCCATGGGACACAGACAGCCAGAGGGTCCCATGGGACACAGACAGCCAGAGGGTCCCATGGGACACAGACAGCCAGGGACCCATGGGACACAGACAGCCAGAGGGTCCCATGGGACACAGACAGCCAGGGACCCATGGGACACAGACAGCCAGGGACCCATGGGACACAGACAGCCAGGGACCCATGGGACACAGACAGCCAGAGGGTCCCATGGGACACAGACAGCCAGAGGGTCCCATGGGACACAGACAGCCAGGGACCCATGGGACACAGACAGCCAGAGGGACCCATGAGACACAGACAGCCAGAGGGTCCCATGGGACACAGACAGCCAGGGACCCATGGGACACAGACAGCCAGAGGGACCCATGAGACACAGACAGCCAGAGGGACCCATGGGACACAGACAGCCAGGGACCCATGGGACACAGACAGCCAGAGGGTCCCATGGGACACAGACAGCCAGGGACCCATGGGACACAGACAGCCAGAGGGTCCCATGGGACACAGACAGCCAGAGGGACCCATGGGACACAGACAGCCAGGGACCCATGGGACACAGACAGCCAGGGACCCATGGGACACAGACAGCCAGGGACCCATGGGACACAGACAGCCAGGGACCCATGGGACACACATAGCTGTCTATAGGAGTGGTTGCACCACTCAAAATCATCATGACGTAAAATAGACATGAGTGCCGAAGTCCTGACGTCACTTGCTCGTCCCCTCGATTCCCCTGGTTCACGGAAGTAATTTCTCTATGGAGAATAACATGGGCTCATCTTAAAATCGTTTCATATAAGCATTGTGTTCCAAAAATAAACAAGCTGTCTCTGCGTTATTGTCAGGGAGGTGTCTCTTTGCGACAGTCAGTCACTCATATATGATACAGTCTGTTTCTAGCGAAAATGTAACTAATTCAGTAGCAGTAACAATAGCGTTTTCTCTCGGTCAGTTGATTCTTCATATCCATATGAGTGAAACGGCCGGGATGACATGTTTATTTTTCAAACAGTACTTATATGAGGCTATCTAAAATCCCCCTATGGGGATTACAATGCAAATAAAAAGTACATGATTACGCCCTCTACCGATATTGACGTCAGACTTCAGTGCTCTATTGTCTATTTGCTCAGCCTCAGACACTATGTAAAATTCTCAACTTTTACATAATGGGAATTTAATGTTTGTATAGGACAAGGTTTGTGGACAGATATAGGAGGGGCTAGCACCCCTCAAAAATAATAATAGGCATGCAAAATAAAAATGTTATGTAAATCACACACTGTGTACATGATTTGAGGCATTTTGTTCAAAACGGACGAATCCTGCAAAAATTGGAAGCCAATCTTGGCCAATCGGATTATAGAGATAGTGTGTACCGATTTGCCTGACGTAAGTATGGATAAAATCTGTAGGACGGACGGACGGGAAGACAGACAGACAGACAGACAGACAGACAGACAGACAGACAGACAGTCCCTGTGGGACTGAGGTTGGGTAAACAGAATGCTGAGTGAAGCAACAGTACACATAAATCAGATGGTAAGAGACGCATCATGCTTGGATTTGCCCATACAAGCTAATGATGACACACAGAGAGATGGAACACATTGTCCAACAGACAATAAGCTTTTACAATAAAATATACGTCAGCATCAGCACAGCACACACACGTTTATACACAGTGGTGGAAAGTAACTATGTACTTTTACTTTTACTTAAGTACAATTTTGAGGTATTTGTACTTTACTTGAGTATTTCCAATTTCCAGTACTTTTTCTTCTACTCCACTACATCTCAGAGACAAAATTTGTACTTTTACTCCTCTACAATTATTTGAAAACTTTAGTTACGAGTTACTTTGGAGATTTTAACTTTGATTAGAAAACATACATTAACCACTTCAACCCTATACATTTCGGCAAATTGAAAATAGCCGATCTACAAGCTCACAATGCGTCGCAACGCGACACATTGTGAGCTTGTATAGATATTAGATTGTATTGTATTTTCAATAGATTTTGTACACATTTTGAACTTGTGAAATGGGACATTCTGCAATATGAGTACTTTTACTTTTAGTACTTTAAGTACATTTTGATGCCGATACTTTTGTACTTTTACTCAAGTACATTTTCAATTCCGTACTTTTACTTGTAACAAAGTACTTCTAAATTGCAGTATTGGTACTTTTACTTAAGTAAAACAATTGAGTATTTTTTCCACTACTATTTATACAGCAGTGGCCATTTACAATTTCACTTTAGTTGCTGAATATCTGATCATGAATCTCAATCTAGTGCTTTTTCCAACGTTTAGCAAACTCAGCATAAACAACCGCCGCTATGCAGAAAGAGCCTGCTGGTCAAAGACCAAACAGTGTTGTTTTTGGCAGCACATTTAGATTTTAGTTTTAGTCATAGTCTCTTGAATAGTTTTCATTTAGTTTTAGTCACATTTTAGTCACCTGGAATGTTTTAGTCTAGTTTTAGATTTTAGTCGACTAAATCAACTGTAGATTTAGTAAAATGTATTTTGGCGGGCCTTGACGTAATTACTGTTTTTACACTTGCTGAAAATAGCCTGTCTACAAGCTCACAACGCGTCGCACGATCGGCTATTTTCAGCATGCAACCAAGTGTAAAATTACTTATACTGGATCTCTTGTCCACTAGTCCCTTCCTAACATTTTAGTCTAGTTTTTATTTGTTGACTAAATTCTCAATATATTTAGTCTTAGTTTTAGTCATCGTAGCTTAGTTTTCATTTAGTTTTCATTCAGTTTTCGTCAGTGAAAAAAGGTAGTCGACGGACATTTTTCGTCTTAGTTTTAGTCGACGAAATCAACACTGGGACCAAACAGACACCCGATCTACTATGAACCACAAAAGGCTGACAATGATCTACTATGAACCACAGATCTACTATGAACCACAAAAGGCTGACAATGGGTCAGATCTACTATGAACCACAAAAGGCTGACAATGGGTCAGATCTACTATGAACCACAAAAGGCTGACAGTGGGTCAGATCTACTATGAACCACAAAAGGCTGACAATGGGTCAGATCTACTATGAACCACAAAAGGCTGACAATGGGTCAAAATGATGTTGAAATGTGTGACAACAGACACCAGATCTACTATGAACCACAAAAGGCTGACAATGGGTCAAAATGATGTTGAAATGTGTAACAGACTCAGCGATATCTTTTCATGAGAAAGATATAAACTGTAAAGGTGAAAATACTTTATACTTACAGGACCACTTCACCAATTTTCAACCTATCTTCATATAATTATGTTCATGATAAAATACCCCCCAAAAATTCTATTAAGTCTGTGTCTCATAGGAGGGCTGTGTGCAGTTCAGAAAACCGTCCACCAGTGACGTCACATCATCACTAGGCAGATTATTTTTTAAACAAGATTAAAATAATATATATGTCCAGCTTTTAGTGTGTGTAAACACACACGTTGTCCTAATACAAACATTAAATGCCAATGACAATGAATGGCCATTTTTGAGTGTTTGTGTAAACACAAACATTGAAGATGAAGGTGAGGACGCAAATTCTGATTGTGTGCGTGTGTGCGTGCGTGCATGCATGCGTGCGTGCGTGTCACTTTTGAAATTGTTTGCCTATGACACACTCAAAATAGGGAGTCCAGATTTTAAATGGTAAAAAGTACATTGAATACTTTAAAATATATATATATATCAGTAGGCCTACTGTTTTCTAGTAGCAGTAACAGAATGCAGTAAATACATCTTATCTATAATCAGATGAAGTGTGCTCGATCTTGTTTGTTGTTCCCAGTCCTTGCATGGTCAGCAGCTATACTGTACTTTGTTTCCAAAGAATTCTAAGAACAGCTCTGCAGTTCCACTCGTTGTTGTGACATCATCAGTTCCCTGGCCCAGCTATACGAGCTACCCCAAGTAACCTCTGGCATTGGCCAGCAACAACTAGCAGGAAACACAGCCGAGCGGTGAACTTAAACAGCCTGTTTGTTTATTGTAGGAAATACAGCAATGCATGCATTGCAGCAGACGCACACACACACACAACTGCACAAAACGCACATGTGCACTCAAATGCAACCGTGCACGTTCACAAATGTTCCTGAATCCTGCTTTCAAGTACACATGCAGAAGCACAGGCATGCACATTCTGTACATAGAGCATGAGCTAACTGCATCAGGAGAGAGGCAGATAGAATTTGTTTCTCCAGGAAGGAGACGCATTAACCAGCTAAATTGGGAAGAGTGAGTGTGTGTGTGTGTGTGTGTGTGTGTGTGTGTGTGTGTGTGTGTCAGTGTGCGTGCGTGCGTGCGTGAGTGCGTGCGTGCGTGCGTGCGTGCGTGCGTGCATGCATGTGCATGCATGTACAAACAAATTTGTGCATGCCAGTGTGTGTGCGTGCATGCATGTTTGTTTCATTGTGTCTTAAGTAACATGGTCCGCGTCACTGCTGTATAGATACACACACACACACACACACACACACACACACACACACACACACACACACACACACACACACACACACACACACACACACACACACACACACACACACACACACACACACACAGTCTCACAGGGACACAGAAGCACATACACACATACACATTACACAAGTGAACTGACTAGACCCACGCTTTCAAGACACGGAAGGAACACAGTGTGGTGAGATTCTAGGAACTCAGACACTCCTACTCAGTAAAAGGAGGACGGACAAACAGAGAGAGGTGGATATATAGCCAGGCCTGTCTGGATGAAGAAAGAAACAAAGAGAAAAAAGTTTAAATGAAAAAAGAACCGGTATTTCTGAGGTTACTGAAAGTCAGTGTGACGAAAAGGGTCATCAGATTTGTTATGTTATGAGTTGTTCAAGGACAACTCATAACATAACAAGATTCATGACTGTTTATCAAATTCATTAATTTGATCCTTCGTGGAAATGCAGAGAAACCAACTTTAACCCGTCCTGTTCTAACTAGACTGCTGGTTGGTGATGGAATGGAAAGATATTATTTTGATCTCATCCCTCTTCTTGGAAATTGAAAAACACAATAGGCGAACATTCTGCGAACATGGCAAGCTCGTGAGCGATGTGGATCGCTGTTTGATGTACAACAAAGCAGTGATGGAAGAAGAACTCGCATATTTTACTTATATAAAGTAAACACAAGTAGAAGTACCGTATTCAAAGTAAAAGTTCAAAAGTATTGGCATCAAAATAATACTTAAAGTACCAAAAGTAAAAGTACTCATTGTGCAGAATTGTCCCATGTTTTCACAAGTTCAAAATGTATTAAAAAAATAGCTCACAACGCGTTGCATCTCAACGCATTGTGAGCTTGTAGTGATAGATGTAGTGGGGTAGTTAGCTCTGGTCCATAGCTCTAATGCAAAGGGCATTAGGGCTATGGACCAGAGCTAGTGGGGTAGTATTGTCATAAAGTATTGACACTAATAAATACTGAAGAAAGAAAAAAATACCTCAATACTTTAGTACATCTACTTAGTTACTTTGCACCTCTGCAACAAACTACATAGGGTTACAGTGGCTTAGATAACCTGTTGTTATCTATAACAAGTTAACAACATCTTGTCAATGGAATGTTATTTGACACACGTGCATGTGTACTACAGACATGAGACATGTGCTTGGGCATGTTAGTTTATGTGGGTGGGTCGATATATATACAGTATACGGTTGGTACAGTATGTGTATGCTCTGCCTCTCTGCGTGTACGTGTTAATGTGTGTGAGACGCGAGTGTGTATTTTTGACACAAGTGGTTTGTTTAAAGTGGGCAGGTCGATATTCGCCGCAGCCCTCATGTTGCACTTGGCGGGTATTTCCTCGTGACACGGGTAGTGAGGGAGACAATGAAGGAAGGGGGGGGGGGGGGGCTCTGAGAGAGAGAGAGAGAGAGAGAGAGAGAGAGAGAGAGGGAGAGAGAGAGAGAGAGAGAGAGAGAGAGAGAGAGAGAGAGAGAGAGGAGAGAGAGAGAGAGAGAGAGAGAGAGAGAGAGGGAGAGGGAGAGA
>NC_136808.1:49403764-49424029 GCF_951216825.1 Electrona antarctica | reverse complement strand
CTACCTCCGCCACCTATACCCCACATCTCCCTCCATCATTCTCTACCTCCACTCGCACCTTCCACCCTTCCCCTCATCCATCCAGCCCATCCATCCCCCCCCATGTGAGCATCTCTCAGCCTCTGTATTCCTACACTCCTCCCTTCATCCCTTCATCCCGTTCCTGTGGGTTCCAAGTCCCTCCACTGAACCCTTTTTGTGTATGTAAAGGATGTATAAAATTACTTCCTTCTATACCTCTGTCCCCCACTATACCTCCACCCCCCACCCCTCTTTTCCTGTGGGTCCCAGGGCCTTTACTGTATACTGTTTCTCTCCTCTTTTTCATCCCTCCATTCGCCCAACTCTCACTCCACCCCCCCCCCCCCCTCTCTGTGCGTCCCTAGGACTGCAGTGCGTGAGTGTGCACTGTGTGTGTGCGTGCGTACGTGCGTGTGCGCATGCGTGTGCGCGTGTGGTGTTACTGTACCCTGGTACCTGTCAACGTGCGTGGCCCTTTGACAAATCACGTGAAGGGCAGACAGAGTGTTTGTAGGACGAGACCAGGCTCCAACATATGGCTGCCTCGTCCCCATGGGCGCCCCAAACATCCCACAGAGTCCTTATAGAAAACACTAGCCTGTCTGTCTGTCTGTCTGTCTGTCTGTCTGTCTGTCTGTCTGTCTGTCTGTCTGTCTGTCTGTCTGTCTGTCTGTCTGTCTGTCTGTCTGTCTGTGAGTCTCACTATACCTCACTTTATAACTGCATGTCCGTCTGTCCGTCTCTTTTTCTGCAGGCCCTCTCTCTCTCTCTCTCTCTCTCTCTCTCTCCCCCCCCCCTCTCCCCCCCCCCCCCCCCCCCCCACCCCCCCCCCCCCCCTCTCTCTCTCTCTCTCTCTCTCTCGCCATGATTTCTGTCTGTCTGTCTGTCCACAAGTCTCATTACGTCTCACATGCTGCGTTGATACGTCGGCTTGGATGATCCACTTTCAAGCATTCTCATTGGCCCCCGCCGCATCGTTACTGCTAACTCGTCATGCCTTGACCCTTGGGGTCAAGGCACCTTTCATGTCCGACAAAGGACGGAGAAGATTTCCCTGCATTTGCGTACAATATTGACGAGGGCAGATCATAAGGATTCTCACCCTGTATGCAAATAGAACAGGGCTGAGTCAGCAGACAGACACACACACACACACACACACACACACACACACACACACACACACACACACACACACACACACACACACACACACACACACACACACACACACACACACACACACACACACACACACACATTGCACCACTCTATGTGGCAGTGGTGGGAAAAGTATAGTCACATTTTTAACTTAAAGGACAACTTTAGTTTTTTTTCAACCAAGGTTCATGTTTTAGGATGTTATTAGAGAAAGTAAAAGATGAGTGTTATTTTTTTTTCATTTGCTGCTTTCTTTCGTTTTAGGGATTTTAGCTGTTTTTGAGGGGGCATTCGAGCATGGGGCTAAATATGTATTTTTTTACAAAATATTATGGCGATTTATTATTTTATTATTTACTATAGTCCTAATAAACCCCAGGAAATTACATCTGGCCACAAAAAAAATCACAGAATCTACTGAATGTGAAGGTAGCCTACTGGGGGGAAGCCACACTGTGTCATAGGCTCAATGTCAGTTTGACACATTCAGTAGATCTCGTGATCTTTTGTGGCCAGATGAAATTTCCTGGGGTTTATTAGGACTATAGTAAATAATTAAAAAAGAAATCACTATAAAATGTTGTAAAAAAATACATATTTAGCCCCTTGCTCGAATGCCCCCGCCCCCTGTCAAAAACCGCTAAAATCCCTAAAACGAAAGAAAGCAGCAAATGAAAAAAAATAACACTCATCTTTTAGTTTCTCTAATAACATCCTAAAACATGAACCTTGGTTGAAAAAAACTAAAGTTGTCTTTTAAAGTCCAGAATTCAAAATGTGTATTTGAGTAGTACAAAAAGTATTGGCATCAAAATGTACTTAAAGTACCAAAGGTATATATGCAGAAATATGTCCCATTTCATGTTTCCAAATGTATGAACATTTTGAAAATAGCCCATCTACAAGCTCATTGAGCTTGTAGATGGGCTATTTTCAAACTGGCCGAAGGGCTGAAGTGTTTTAAGTATGTTTTGAAATAATAATCAAAGTAACTAAAGTTTGTAGTGGAGTGAAAGTACAATATTTGCCTCTGAGGTGTAGTGGAGTAGAAGTAAAATGATTGGAAAGTGGAAATACTCAAGTAACGAACAAATACCTCAAAATTGTACTTAAGTACAGTATAGGCCTACTTGAATAAATGTACTTAGTTATACTTTCTACCAGTGACCAGGGACGTGCAGAGAGTGTTAGAGGGGCAGGGGCTGAAATCCCGTAAGAGGGCACTTTTGGCGAAAATAGCAGATCTACAAGCTCACAACGCGTCGCGCTGTGAGAAAGTAAAAGTACTCATTGTGTAGAATGTGCCATTTCACAAGTTCAAAATGTGTACAAAATCTATTGAAAATAGCAGATCTACAAGCTCACAACGCGTCGCGCTGTGAGAAAGTAAAAGTACTCATTGTGTAGAATGTGCCATTTCAAGTTCAAAATGTGTACACAATCTATTGAAAATAGCAGATCTACAATCTCACAATGCGTCGCAACACGACGCATTATGAGCTTGTAGATCTGCTATTTTCAAATGGCCGAAATGTATAGGGTTGAAGTCGTTAATGTTTTCTAATCAAAATTAAAATCTCCAAAGTAACTAAAGTTTTCAAATAATTGTAGTGGAGTAAAAGTACAAATTTTGGCTCTGAGATGTAGTGGAGTAGAAGTAAAAGTACTGGAAATTGGAAATACTCAAGTAAAGTACAAATACCTCAAAATTGTACTTAAGTACAGTACTTAAGTAAAATTACTTAGTTACTTTCCATCACTGGTAGGGTAGCACCATTTGTTATGAGCCAAGACTGTTTTTGTGGGTGATCGGAGTATATGCAATGTAATGACGTAGTCGTCGTAGACAGAAGCGATGTTGTGAGCTACAGCCAATAGTGATGAACAGGGTAGAGAAAGCAAGGGGAAATGATCACAGTCAGGGACACTTTTGTAAGAGGGCACTTTTGGACGAAAATTGCGAAAATAGCAGATCTACAAGCTCACAACGTGTCGCACTGTATAGGAATCATACATATAGAGGCGTATCATTCTATTAACCCTTTGACCTATGTATGCTTCAATTTGTTCTCTGACTGAGTGTATTCATGTGGTCACAGGACTGTGTCCTTTGTATGACATGTGTCCTTTGTGTGACATATTGTTTCCATCTGAACCAGTACAGTGTTGCAATACACCACAGATATTCTGATTACTCCCTCAAGACCAGAACTGGTTGGGTGGGGAATATGGTATGATGTTTTGTTCAGTACGATAACTTGTTTTCATGTCAAGTCGACCTTTTTTGGCAGTACCCAAATGTTCTGGAAAGTTCTGAGAAAAGGATGACTAATATGTTTTGGTAGAACTTGGAAAGGCCACGGAATATTCGTGTGCCGGCCCGGTACCGGTGATATTGTGAAATCATCTGTGTTGTGAAATCATCCTCTATATAATCTGAGGGCAGGCAAAGTGAAGGGAGCTAATATGCCAGACTAACAACCGAGGAACAAGTGCGACTCTACTTCTGTACGGTTCATCGGCTGCTTGCACAACTATCCTTTTTCGACTCTTGTACTTTACTTTTGGACTTATTCTCATTTTCGTATTATCTTCAAATAAACCTTTTGGATTAGACCTAATTGTTTTTGCCTCATTATCTACTGGAATATTGACATTCCTCAATATGACCTGTACGTTCTAACTGTACCCATTCTGTGAATAAAAATGTCAATCAATCTTGACCTGAACATTGTCCATAGAAAAGGCGCGTTGTGAAAGCGGAGCTGTGTTCACATATTTCTGACGTCATCGACATGGTGAAATGGCACCATCTACTGGCTAACTATACTTTGGACTTACTTTGTACTGCAACTGCAACTGTGCGTAAATATTATATTTTTTTCTAAATCGTTTTTTTAACTGGACATCCTTAGGGTTTTTTTTTATAGATATGCATCATT
The DNA here is from genome assembly GCF_951216825.1 of Electrona antarctica. Lineage (NCBI taxonomy): Eukaryota > Metazoa > Chordata > Actinopteri > Myctophiformes > Myctophidae > Electrona > Electrona antarctica. The sequence continues at coordinate 49,419,905 of NC_136808.1, read as the reverse complement.
ATTTTTAAAAGTAAATTTCCCTGCTTCCCACCCTTTAACTAACCTGACTCCGCCAGATGGGGCAGCAGAGAGTACACTGGGTTCCCCCCTCCTGCTCCCATCTGGGAACTCTCAGGCAGACTAGATGCCCGGCCACAAAACGGCCTGACCAATCAGTGGCAGCTAGAGGTGGGATCAAGGCAGCACTGTGTATGCCTTGAACTCTCTGCTGCCCCATCTGGCGGAGTCAGGTTACCCTTTAACTGCTGCCAATGAGAAAGTTGGTCCGCCGTCGGTGTGTGAATGAGTGAATGGGTGAATGTAATGCATATGGTAAAGCAATGGTTAAAAGCGATATGTCTCTGTATGTCTGTACATGTGTAATAACAGCTCAGCATGCGTAGCAGTCCAAACTCTAGATGTGAGGCCCGAACCTCTAGTGACTTAAAAAGAAATCCTGGAATCAATCTGTATCTGTGCGTCTACCAGTCTTCTGTTCTTCTCGCCTCTCTCTCTCTCTCTCTCTCTCTCTCTCTCTCTCTCTCTCTCTCTCTCGCGGTGGTTACAAGAAGAGTCATTTATAATATACACACATATACCTACAGGCCCGTATTACTGTTACAGTGTTACTACATATACACACGCACGCACGCACGCACGCGCGCACGCACGCACGCACGCACGCACGCACGCACGCACGCACGCACGCACGCACGCACGCACGCACGCACGCACGCACATGGAAACCCACACAGTGCATCTCTTCAGTTCTTCTCGGTAATGAGGATGAAGTGACATAATGAGTGTTTTCCTCACTGCGTTCGACGCTCCATTAAATGACAATTAGCCACTGAACCTCAATTTGTGTCACATTATTTATTCTTTTGAGGTTTTTCCTGATTCCAATGTATCGGTGTATGCACGAGACGAGCCATCAGCCAGCATCTGTTCTACTGACACTGTAAACGCACGCATGCACGTGCGCACGTGCACACACACATGCACACGCACACACACACACACACACACACACACACACACACACACACACACACACACACACACACTATGTTGGTTATCGGAACATTTTCCCTTGAAATTAAGAATGTATTGCCCTAGTGTACAGCAGCCAAAAAGTATAATTATTGTATACTTATCAATATTTTAGGTTTACCTTACTTGTCAACATTACATTTGTTTACCATTTATCTATGATGAAGAAAATGAGTTTTCTTCGACGGGTGGCTGGCATCTCCCTTAGAGATAGGGTGAGAAGTTCAGTCACACGAGAGAGACTCGGAGTAGAACCGCTGCTCCTTCGCCTGGAAAGGAGCCAGCTGAGGTGGTTCGGGCATCTGGTTAGGATGCCTCTCGGGCGCCTCCCTAGGGAGGTCCTCGACGCACGTCCCACTGGGAGGAGACACCGGGGCAGACCAAGGCGCAGTTGGAGGAAACACATCTGAAACACACTGGCCTTGGAACGTCTCGGAATCCCCCAGGAGGAAGTCACTAATGTTGCTCTGGAGAGGGAAGTCTGGAGCACTCTGGTGGAGCTGTTGCCCCCGCGACCCGACTACGGATAAGCGGTTGAAGATGGATGGATGGATCTATCAAGTACAATATTCATGTAATAAGATTATATAATATGTTTCAAATCGTTGCTGTCAGGAGAAAACCACCTAACTCCATTTTAAAACAGTGCACCCTTTACGTCTGTTTGTTGTTTTGAAAATATTGAACCAATGGAAAGTAGTAAAAAACGCTTTGGACAAAACCTCTTAACTCCATTGGATCCTCAAACTGTCTGCTATAAAGCAACTAACTCCACCACCTCTCCCCATCTCACGCAAGTAATGGACAATATATAAAGTCACAACACCAACTTTGATGAGGCAGTATTGCTTTATTTTCAAAATAATATAAATATTTTCAGAAAAAATGAACATTTTGGAGTTAGGTGCATGGTTTCTTTGTGGACAGCAGATATATTACCTACACCTGCATTATTATTGTCATTATTTAGCATACTGTTCTAAATCCATTTCATGGCGGTAGCAGCGTATCCTGTGTGAATTGCTGCACGTATAGGGCTTATTTTCCTGTCAAGACTAAATCGATCTTACACTAAGACATTTACTAATATTATCATAAGGCCCCTGGGTGCATCATCACCACGCACGCACGCATGCACGCACGCACGCACGCACGCACACACGCACACGCACACACACACCAGCTGACAGCTATCTGAACGCAGAATATATTTCACTCAGTAAATGACAGATATGCTTGATTGGCTTTGTACCATGTGTGTACCAGAAATAGCTGATCTACAAGTCCACAACGTGTCACACTGCAAATAGTTGTGGGCTTGTAGGTTGGTTATTATTATATCGGTGCGCAAGACCGGCACCTAAACCTTCAAAAAACGCTCTCAAAACCCACCTTTTCAATATGGCTTTAACTATAACTCCACATCCCCATTCTCTCATCATTCCACTGTTTTTATTTATTTCATTAATTCTTAGCCTTTTCTTGTGTTTTTTTTCTCCCTATATTTATATTCTTTTTTGTTTTTGTTTTGTAAAGCGTCTTTGGGTACTTAGAAAAGCAATATATAAACTCATTATTATTATTATTATTAGTATTATTATTAGTATTAGTATTAGTATTAGTATTAGTATTATTAGTATTATTACAATTATTGAGCAAGTGGGATAGAAATGTGAGATGGAATCACACAGAAGAGAAAGAGAAATGCTTCTGCTCGACCAAAACACTGATGGAGTGTGTGTGTGTGTGTGTGTGTGTGTGTGTGTGTGTGTGTGTGTGTGTGTGTGTGTGTGTGTGTGTGTGTGTGTGTGTGTGTGTGCGTGCGTGTGTGGACTCATTGCAAAACATGGAGGCACGGAGGAAAGTTCAACATTGACACCCTTTCTCTGTCTCTCTCTTTTATGCCCAGTGCGTAGGCTACTTTACTTGATTAGTTGATTTGTTTTGGAACAGTGGACTCGAATCCATCACATCTGATGAAAGAGAATGAATCAAGAACCAAGAGGCTTTATTTGTCACGCAGTCGAAACATTGGTGCGACATGTAATAAAAGCGATGTAATATATAGCCTATAAAATATAATAGATAATACGGAATTGTCATGAAAAAACATATAACATTTAGGTTACAACATAATATAAGGAGGACACACACCAGCCTTCTGTAAAGAAAGATCTTTAGCAGCAAAGGACAAAGCAACAGAGGAGAGAGCCATATGGGATACAAAATAAAAAAATGTGTTTACATAATCAATTTCTTTAAAGACTTTACAAAAGGCCTCATGGAATGAAACCAGAAAGCAATATAGCACACTGAACCACCCCAAGAGGGAGTAAAACATGGGCAACGTAATATAAATCAGGCAGTATAAAACAATATTAAAACATGGAGGAATGGCTAGTCTAAAAAGGTCCATTGAGACGTACAAGCAGAAGCTGACCTCGCTAACCTAATCTCTCTCTCTTCTAAAGAGAGAGAGAGAGAGAGGGGTGGAGAGAGAGACAAAGTTGTGGAATGTCCTACAAAGTTGGTATTTTTTGTAACTTTTAGTGTATTTGCTGGCGTGCAGAACAGTTCTGGGATCTGCTCTTCTCCCCGGGGCGATGGCCTCTGGGGCAGCGAGGCCCCCATGGGGGACAGGTGTCAGGCAGGTGTGTGTGTGTGTGGGAGTGTGTGTGTCAGTGAGTAATGGCACCATCAGCTGGCCTCCACGATCCATCATGCACGTCCCTGGCCTAGCACTGCTAGGACCACACACGCACGCACGCACGCACACAGGCACACGCACACACAGGCTGCACGCATGCAGGCACGCACGCTCAGAACGCACGCACGCACATATTCTAATCAATGCTTCCTCTCTTTCTCTTACTCTTTCTCTTGCTTTTCTCTCCCTCTCTTTCTCTCTCCTCCTCTCTCTGTCTCGCACGCACGCACGCACGCACGCACGCACGCACGCACGCACGCACGCACGCACGCACGCACGCACGCACACACGCACGCACGCACGCACGCACAACTCAAACCCATGTCTAAAAACAATATCAGACAAAAGCAACTACAGTATGTGCAGATCAGACAATATCTGTTCAACTGACACTGAACACACAGGCAAGTGCAGCGTATGGAGAGTATGTGCCCACCAAAGCATCTTATCCCAGCTGAAAGTGCATGGTGACTGCTAAAAAAGTTTCCGAACACCCGCGTTGACCATTTTTCAACACTGGGCGGCCAAAACAGACTTGTCACGCTGCTGGAATTCACAAAAACTAAAACAGCGCTGTAAACAATTAACAAGAAATGATTACATAGTGATATTTGTCAGGTGAAAGAAGCGCTGTCTCCATTGTGTTCTCCCCCCGCATTATTATTTTAGTAATGTATATGTTTGTGTGTCACAACCTAGTGCCTCGCGGCCGTTGTTTGCGTTGGTCTGTGCGTGGCTTTGCATTGGCTGCGCTGCGCTGTTTCAGCTTTGTTTGGTTTGAAGTTATGTCGAGTACTAGTTATATGGATACTCTTCCTTCCCCGTCACCCTGTGAGTGTGACTGTAAGTCGGTAGAGCTGACTCAGCCCTGTCCGAGTTGTAACCCGATATGGACAGAATAATAATTGAGCAGTTGAGACGAATAACAGTCTAAGTCCACACTAATTATCCATAATGTATTGAATAAGGGTTCAGGACAGCTAGGTCTTTTCGGGGAGGGGTCAGGGTTTTCTAATCTAATCTTCTTTCTAATAATTTTTTCGGCCCAATTATTATTATTTTTTTTGTGATTTGTCACGAGCCGAGTTGGCTTTGTCCATGGCTAAACGTCTTTAACTAAATACTTTTTGAAAAGTCTCTGGGGAAAATGTTTAACGACAGATGCATGGTTTTCATATAGTAAATATATTTACCTTGGCTAAAAGCTTGTGTTTAATCCATGTGGGAATAGCGACAAGCGCTCTGAACAGCCTCAGAACAACTTTGCGTGGTGTTCTGCCCTCAGTTTGAGTTCATGCTTTTAGTTCATGTTTAAATCTTAAGTTTACATTGCTTGTTTGTAGTCAACTGATGAATGCTTTTATTTTGATATTCTTACAATGGTTATTCTGAAATTTTAGCAATGCATTGTGGGTAAAAGAAGCTTCAGAACACAGTGTACTGAGTGTAGACTCCATTAGAGAACAAGCAGAGAAGCACATGGTGTGTTGTATCTCTACCTTTTTCCACACCCTCGAAAGCAATGGCTGTAAGTTTGAACATGATTCTCTTTCTGTGAACAGCTTTGATTTGTTTATTTGGAAATTCATATGGACAATAATTCATATTAGTTAAAAATGATGATGATTAATGGCAACTTTACATGTGCAGTGGCGCACCAGTTATAATGTGTACCCCTGCATATATATATATATAGCTAAAATCTAAAATGATATGCTTTCCTGGTTGAATCTAAATTCAGAGAAAGTTTTCTCTGCTGAACATCTGCTCACAGCAGAGATGAACACTTTTCAAAACACTTACTAAACAACGTGTGCATTTTTGTCTTTCCTCCACATTTCCTCTGTTCTTTAATTCCTTACTCTTACACTGTTGTCATCTCTCTCTCTCTCTCTCTCTCTCTCTCTCTCTCTCTCCACATGTAGCTGAGAGTCTTTCTGAACAAACGTTCTGTTCACTTATTATCTCAAGGGGAGGCTGGCGTTATAATTAACAAAACAATAAAAGTTTATTAATGAACATTAAAATGCAAAATAGTGTGAAGAGAAGATGAGAGATGCTATCAATCACAAGAAGCAACTCCCCCCTTTTTTGAGTCTTAATTAGCCGTCCACTCGTTAATGGGATGAGTGTGTGTTTGTGTGTGTGTGTGTGTGTGTGTGTGTGTGTGTGCGTGCGTGCGTGCATATAAGGGGAGGTTAGAGAAGGACTTTAATTGATCAGCAGACCCCTAAAAGAGCCAGCAGCTTTTTCAAGTTGGAGATGAAAAAAGAAAAAAGAAAATAATATAATTTATAGAACTGTGTCACTTTTATTTCCATAGCAACTATATTCTAATGAAGCCGGGGAGTCTGGATCCCACGGCCGCCACGCCACGGACGTCGTGGGAGGTGCCGGCAGGGACGTAGCTGACCATTTGGTTGCCCTACTCGTAGGATATTTGTGCTGCCCTCCTCCCTCCCGACGAGAGCGCTGCTATTCCTCATCCAGATCAGCTATTTTCGCTGTTTGCGAGGACGCACACACGGGACACGGCTGCTTGTTATTATGCGGCGGAGCCGCAGAGAAATTTGTTATTTTGAGGGTCGGCTTGGCATTTTTTGGTAGCGACGGCACTGGGTGCCGGCCAATGTGCCCAGAGCACATGGCATGATGCTAAGGCAAGGCCAGGCCAGGCCAGGCCAGGCCAGGCCAGGCCAGGCCAGGCCAGGCCAGGCAATGCAAGTTCATAAAGTAACATTTCAACAAATAAGACAATTCGTGCTGTTTCAAGTGCAGTACAGTAGGCCTATTGCGTGAAAAGAGGAGTTAACAGGCAATTATGGGCACTGCATGTATTTTGCCCGTAAACCTCAAGTTCAGCGGGCATATACAGTAATATACAGGTGTGATGGTACAATTCGGGAGTTTACGGGAGTTTGTTGGAAAGTTTAACGGGAGTTTCCTGTAATATACACATCCGTATTCCAAGCTTTTTGCGCAATATATGTTACACATATTTTCAAATTTCGTGAAAATAACAGATCTGCAATACGTACATCGTTAATCAGTTAAAGTGGTTCAACTGAAATACAATTAAAAACTCCACAGCGACTCAGTAAACAATGTTTCCTTATACATTACATACCGTATAGAGTAACTTTTCAAAGTTAACTTTATGGGGCAAAATGGAGGGAGTCTGTCTTGCCTGCTGTTTGCTGCCAGCATGAACCGTCTTATTCAATGTGCCCAGATGCACATACTGTACAGGCGTGCGTTCATGTACACACACACACACACACACACACACACACACACACACACACACACACACACACACACGGCTCGCTCGCTCGCTGTCTTCCTCCGGAATATGTTATATACTAATTAAATGTGCTTCATTGTGCTTCCACTGAATTATTTTAGGACGCCATTGAAGAGTGCATAACGAGTGACAGCGTGCTCCGCCTGTGCACTGCTTATTATGGGATTGGTGAGAGATCCGATGGGGGCCGCGCGGGGCCCCTTGCAGGGTAACATCCAGAGATCCGATGGGGGCCGCGCGGGGCCCCCTTGCAGGGTAACATCCAGAGATCCGATGGGGGCCACGCGGGGCCCCCTTGGATTGGTGAGAGATCCGATGGGGGCCGCGCGGGGCCCCCTTGGAGGGTAACATCCAGAGATCCGATGGGGGCCACGCGGGGCCCCCTTGCAGGGTAACATCCAGAGATCCGATGGGGGCCGCGCGGGGCCCCCTTGCAGGGTAACATCCAGAGATCCGATGGGGGCCGCGCGGGGCCCCCTTGCAGGGTAACATCCAGAGATCCGATGGGGGCCGCGCGGGGCCCCCTTGCAGGGTAACATCCAGAGATCCGATGGGGGCCGCACGGGGCCCCCTTGCAGGGTAACATCCAGAGATCCGATGGGGGCCGCGCGGGGCCTCCTTGCAGGGTAACATCCAGAGATCCGATGGGGGCCGCGCGGGGCCCCCTTGCAGGGTAACATCCAGAGATCCGATGGGGGCCGCGCGGGGCCCCCTTGCAGGGTAACATCCAGAGATCCGATGGGGGCCGCGCGGGGCCCCCTTGCAGGGTAACATCCAGAGATCCGATGGGGGCCGTGCGGGGCCCCCTTGCAGGGTAACATCCAGAGATCCGATGGGGGCCGCGCGGGGCCCCCTTGCAGGGTAACATCCAGAGATCCGATGGGGGCCGCGCGGGGCCCCTTGCAGGGTAACATCCAGAGATCCGATGGGGGCCGCGCGGGGCCCCCTTGCAGGGTAACATCCAGAGATCCGATGGGGGCCACGCGGGGCCCCCTTGGATTGGTGAGAGATCCGATGGGGGCCGCGCAGGGCCTCCTTGCAGGGTAACATCCAGAGATCCGATGGGGGCCGCGCGGGGCCTCCTTGCAGGGTAACATCCAGAGATCCGATGGGGGCCGCGCGGGGCCTCCTTGCAGGGTAACATCCAGAGATCCGATGGGGGCCGCGCGGGGCCTCCTTGCAGGGTAACATCCAGAGATCCGATGGGGGCCGCACGGGGCCCCCTTGCAGGGTAACATCCAGAGATCCGATGGGGGCCGCGCGGGGCCTCCTTGCAGGGTAACATCCAGAGATCCGATGGGGGCCGCGCGGGGCCCCCTTGCAGGGTAACATCCAGAGATCCGATGGGGGCCGCGCGGGGCCCCCTTGCAGGGTAACATCCAGAGATCCGATGGGGGCCGCGCGGGGCCCCCTTGCAGGGTAACATCCAGAGATCCGATGGGGGCCGTGCGGGGCCCCCTTGCAGGGTAACATCCAGAGATCCGATGGGGGCCGCGCGGGGCCCCCTTGCAGGGTAACATCCAGAGATCCGATGGGGGCCGCGCGGGGCCCCTTGCAGGGTAACATCCAGAGATCCGATGGGGGCCGCGCGGGGCCCCCTTGCAGGGTAACATCCAGAGATCCGATGGGGGCCACGCGGGGCCCCCTTGGATTGGTGAGAGATCCGATGGGGGCCGCGCAGGGCCTCCTTGCAGGGTAACATCCAGAGATCCGATGGGGGCCGCGCGGGGCCTCCTTGCAGGGTAACATCCAGAGATCCGATGGGGGCCGCGCGGGGCCTCCTTGCAGGGTAACATCCAGAGATCCGATGGGGGCCGCGCGGGGCCTCCTTGCAGGGTAACATCCAGAGATCCGATGGGGGCCGCGCGGGGCCCCCTTGCAGGGTAACATCCAGAGATCCGATGGGGGCCGCGCGGGGCCCCCTTGCAGGGTAACATCCAGAGATCCGATGGGGGCCGCGCGGGGCCCCCTTGCAGGGTAACATCCAGAGTAAGTATAAGGGATTGGTGAGAGATCCGATGGGGGCCGCGCGGGGCCCCCTTGCAGGGTAACATCCAGAGTAAGTATAAGGGATTGGTGAGAGATCCGATGGGGGCCGCGCGGGGCCTCCTTGCAGGGTAACATCCAGAGTAAGTATAAGGGATTGGTGAGAGATCCGATGGGGGCCGCGCCGGGCCCCCTTGCAGGGTAACATCCAGAGTAAGTATAAGGGTTCACACAACCCACCCACGCTGTGCAAATTACGCAACTGGTCCCACCCAGTTTTCCAGTCCAGTTCCTCTCTGCCATTGCCACTGTCTGTGTTTAAGTGGGTGTCAATTAACTTACCAAGAGTAGTCTTAAGGGCCTTGCAAACGGGGAGCGATACAACACACCTATAGTTCATTTTCATTGAGACCTGCGTTTTTGCTCGGAGAAGTAGCGGTACGAAAACGCAAGCGTATTTACGTGAGCGCGGTCCCGTGAATTTCTTGCGTGCGTGCTCGTTACGTGCACACGCCCGCGACTCACCAGACCTGGATTCTGTTTAGCTTTTTTTTACGCTTGCGTTGTTGCGCCCCTCTTGAGCAGACCTGGAGGAGACTTGTGTTGATCCAGGCAACGACGCCTGCGTTCCGCCCTTTACGGTGCGTCGACAGCCTGGCGTATTTTCCGGAAGTGCGTTATTTGTCTATGGCAGGGGTTCTCAACCCGTGGGGGGTCCCCAAATAAGAGTTTACATAGTACACATAGTGCATGCATAAACTTTCCTTAACACAATCGGTGCCGGGATTCCTTCAAAATAGGAGCTCTGGGGTGCCGGAAAGACATGGCCGCTTTTACTCTGAAGCACATCACAGTAACACCGGCTTTTTTTCAAAAAGGTGTACAGTATTTGTTAAAATGTCGTTTTTATGTGGGCACCCCCACCAGTTCATTAAGTATGCCTGGTTTGCCTGGTGGGTGGTGATGGGTTGTGATCCACATGAACTGAAGCCGCACCCACAGCTGTAGTTGTATGATAAAGGGGGAGGGGTTAGGGGAGGGGCTGATAATGTGATGTCACTATATTACTGTTTTTTTCATTGGCACATTTGACTGTCAAGGGTTCAGCCTCCAGGAAGAAACCCTATACAAAGTTAATACATCATTGCACATAACATCGACTCCAGGGTGTCTAATGAAGTACTGTCACCTCATAGACACATGCAAAACTGGAAAAATACAAAAATTGTGGCACTTCATCTTTAAGGCTAAATAATAGGATAACACAAAAAAATGACTTTTATGGCTGGTTTCCATTGAATTCATCTACATATAGCATAACAAATATAACACAGGTTACCCTTCGTAATCGGAAAGTGCACAGATGCAGAAAGAGACACAGACAGACCGCGACACCTTGACAAGCCAATGCGTGCATGGGAGGGAGACGTACACACCGTACAGTTAAAGCCCATGTCACATTAAGGCCCATATTAAACGTGACAGCGTGCCCCTGTGCGGTGTGCACATGCATGCATGGTGCAGGCCCCTGTGCGGTGTCCTGCATGATGCAGGCGCATGTGTGCAGCGTGCACACCGGGAACAGGAGGGAGAGGAAGGGAGAGAGACGCAGTTTGATGTTACTGCGTCAGTAAATGTGGGTAAATCACAGGAGAATGTGTATATATATATATATATGTTACCCACTCCTCTGTTGTGTTACTGCCTCCTTCTCTCCTTCTGTTACCCACTCCTCTGTTGTGTTACTGCCTCCTTCTCTCCTTCTGTTACCCACTCCTCTGTTGTGTTACTGCCTCCTTCTCTCCTTCTGTTACCCACTCCTCTGTTGTGTTACTGCCTCCTTCTCTCCTTCTGTTACCCACTCCTCTGTTGTGTTACTGCCTCCTTCTCTCCTTCTGTTACTCACTATTTCTCTACTTCTGTGCTCTTTTTCCGGACTGTGAACTTGGACTGTGTGAACTCCCTGACTGGCTCTCTGCACGACACAAATGTAGGCTGACCTGGGTATGAATGTGCATGTGTGCGTGCGTGTGTGTGCGTGTGCGCGTTCGTGTGTGTGTTTATGAAAGAGAGCGAGAGTGAACGAAAGAATGCATGTGTGTGTGTGTGTGTGTGTGTGAGAGAGAGCGAAACCAAGAGTGAGAGAGAGTGTGTGTGTGTGTGTGTGTGTGTGTGTGTGTGTGTGTGTGTGTGTAATTAGTGCTACACGTGCAAGATGGAAAAGAAACAAGGGAGTAGTCGACACAGCGATGTGCGATTTTGTGTATATATAGGTACATAAGCTGTGTGTGTGTGTGCAAGCGTGCGTGCGTGCGTGCGTGCGTGCGTGCGTGCGTGTGTGCGTGTCAGATGCAAAGGGAGATCCAAAGCAGGCCGGCTGTTCTGAAAGCAGAGCATGTGTGCGTGTGTGTGCATGCAGTGCAGTTGTGCACGTGTGTGTGTGTAGTTGTGTACGTGTGTGTGTGTGTGTGGGCAGGCGGCCGCGCGCTCTACTTTCTGGGAGCACGCGGGGCGGAGGGACGCGAAGCGAAGCGCGGCGTAATTAGGCCACGATTTGAACTCTGTTAGCTCCTCCCTGAGCGAAGGCACCGGGTCACGACTACTATTATAAATGGAGCCGCTGCGTGTGTGAGTCTGTGCGATTGGCTACACATTGTGCATGTGTGAGAGTGTGCGTGCTGGAGTGTGTGTGTGTGTGTGTGTGTGTGTGTGTGTGTGTGTGTGTGTGTGTGTGTGTGTGTGTGTGTGTGTGTGTGTGTGTGTGTGTGTGATATACTGCAGGGGGGAGAAGCGAGTGAGGTGGCTGTTTGATTGGTTCAAAGTGGATTGTTAAATATAGCGTGATCAGGGCGGCCTGGTGTCTCGGTTGGTTAAGGAGCACACCGTGTGCCGGTCATGATGGCACAGGTTAGAACCCCACACACACACAACTGTTGTCTCGCGTCACCCCCTTCTCTCTCTCTTTCCTGTCATCTGCCATCCCTCTCTCTTTCCTGTTGTCCTCCCGCCATCCCTCTTTCTTTCCTGTCAATCTCCAGCTTTAACAAGATCTAACAGAAAGGCAGGAATGTCAGTTTGTCCACCATGGACACGTTTTATAGAACTGAAATTAAACAGTATTTACAGTATAGGTGACATAAGCAAAAGTCGTATATTATGTGAAACTCTGGGGTTACTTCAGTAACCTCAGTTTAATGAGCAAATCGAGATATAAATCGCACAAGGGGTTGCGCCATTTCCATGGCGTAAACACGGGGCCTGAAAAGCGGGCAAACCAATAAGTGAACACTTATTGATGGACGTCGAGCACGCCCGTCCGGTAGAGGGCAGCACGGGTCCACCCGGACCCGAATACCCGAGATCCGAACCGAGAACCGAGCCGGTTCGGGTGCAAAATATTGACATGCCGTCGGGGGAACGGGTCGGTTCCATTTCAAAGCTGCGGGCCTCGTTCCGGGCATCTGAAATGCAGAATACACGAAATGCCCGAGCTTTATTATATATTAAACCTTTCAACTTTAAAAATAGGTTTTGAAAATAGACATTTTATGGTTATGCGTGTGTTCAAACTGCGTTGTAATGATTATGTTCTAAAATACACGCATCGAGGATTTGGAAATGGAACATATCCACTGGTGGTGGGTGTGTCACAGGGCGCGTTCGGAAAAACCGCACCGGAGCACACTCGCCTATTAGTTTGCATTGCACAGTGCGCTCAGTGCGCTATTTCCGAACGTGCCCACAGTGTGTACGCGCAGTCACAGTAACAACACGAACACTAACACGAACATCATCATGGCGGCCCCCTTCTTGAGCAAGGTGAAACCGGTGAAACACAAACTACAAGCAAACGATTACAGCACGCAATCTCCTAAAGGGAAGTCAGATGTCTGGGACAGTTTTGTTGTCATTGTCGACGCAGACGGTAACAATGTTAGTGCTGCTAAATGCACAGAGTGTGACTCACTGCTTACTTACGACATGCAGAAGTCGGGAACATCTTCAGTGTTCAGTGTTCAGTCTCATATTCACAGTCACGGTGAAAATAAGCATAATATAGGATTGGACACACCACGGGTCCATTTCGAGTCGGGCGCGGCAAATTAGAATGTTGCTCGGTTCCATATCGGTTCGGTTCTGATAGCACCGGGTCCGTTTCGGACCGGGTCCAATTGTATGGACCCGTGCTGTGCTCTACCGTCCGGTCTCCAGATCCCTGGTCCCGTCCTGCCTTCCTTGCCATGGACACAAACATAATTATGTGTCCATGCACTTCACGGGGAGGGGACCCTGGGTCGGCCCTTTTCAACTGGTGGTAGTGATACGGGGGGTTTATGGGGTGATATGGGGGGGTTATGTGTGATACGGGGGGTTTATGTAACACCCTTAGGCCATTCTTGAGCGAGACTGTTTGAATAAACTCTGGGTTACTTCAGTAACCGCAGTTTATCAAATGAGTCGAGCGAGAGACTCGCCCTTCCGAACATGCATTAAGGTTGGCGAACATGCACTGCTCCTGTGCTTGCGGTTATGTTTAGATTAGGGTTAGAGATAGGGATAGTAATTTCGGGAAAAAATGAACCTTCTGACTAATGACACGGCACCGGTAGGAATGGTGTCTCCCGGGGCGGGACTTGCAGCCGCACCGTGACAGACAGTCGCATGAACCAGAAGTAATGGATGAATGGTGGATGAATTTGTCCCGTATGGCGCCACCCTTGTGCGATTCGCAAGTAAGATTTCCTAATACAAATGGATTTACGAAAAGCTTTCTCCCAGAATATGGATGCTATATGGGGTTTAAGTGTTTAAAACTAAATGAAAAGTCTGGCAAAATGCCACACAACTCTGTAACCATTGACTCCATTTTAATTTGCCAATGCTTTCACATTTCAGGTGGAATTGTGGGTGATTGATTGAATACTTTATTACTAGTCAAATTTGCAACATTTGTGTCCTGGGGACTTTGTGGTCATGTATTTATTCACTTAACCCATTTTGGGCGGGAACCCCTGTTGGTGTTAGCATTATGTTATGCTTTAGCTATTGAAAGATAACAGATCTACAAGCTCATAGCGCGCCACCGAGTGGCGCGCTACGAGCTTGTAGGTCTGCTATTCTTTTTTAAATCGAAGAACCACTGACATAGAAACATTTTTTTCAGCTTTTTCAGAAAACTGTCAGGATGTAGAAGACATTTTTAGAATCTGATCTCAGGTCAAAATGGGTTAGAATATAAACACATTAATGCATGACATTAAAAAATACTAAGGCTGTCAAAGTTAACGCGTTAATCGTGCGTTAACTCAAAGTCATTTTAACGGCGTTAATTTAATTAACGCGCGATTAACGCACGGTGAAGTTTGACAGAATAGTTGAGAGACGCATTCATGTGAATGCAGGCAGTCAGTGAGCCCCGCCTCTCTCCCCACTCTCTCTCCCAGTGACTCGTCCGTCAGCCTGTGCAGGACCGGTGCGCAGATCGAGTGTAGCCTACCAGTGTGGGCTGGGCAGTTGAGCTGTGAGCACTCGAGTCGTCGCGTTCGTTGGGCTTGTTATTAATTCATTTGCTCCACAACGTGTTAGATCAGAAGCTCTTTGAATTGGGCATTGGGCAAAAGCAAAACTCTGGCAGTTTTGGTTGACAAACATAGTCAGTTGTGATAGCGTGATGCTACACAGACCATGCTAATGCTAAAGCTAATGTTGACAGCCTTACTGTGCGTGCGTGCTTACAGGAGAGAGAGCTCTCGCCTGGGTGTGTGTGTGTGTGTGTGTGTGTGTGAGACTGTGTTGAGTTGAGTTTATGATTTTGTTTCCCTCTTCCATGGCATTTGCAATAAAGCAAGCATTCTCCCATGTTGATAAGAGTATTTAAAACTTGAAAAGCAGTGGTTCTGATTGAACCAGTGGTCCCTGAGGGGGTTCCAGGTGGTCCCCAGCTAAATGATGGAGAGTTGGTAACCAAATGGAAGGCTAAATGTCATCAAATGGTGGTCTGTGGCTCAAATGCAGAATACATAATGGACCTTGATATGAAAAATCTTGAAAACCACTGATTTAAGGTATATTTAGAATGGATACAAAATATGCGATTAATTTGCGATTAATCGGCGATTAACTATGGGCAATCATGCGATTAATCGCGATTAAATATTTTAATCGACTGACAGGCCTAAAAAATACACATCAGGGCTATGGACCTTCGGACAACTACATTTCCCATTCACTTGTCCGGGCATATGAGTCACTTGTCGGGAGCACGAGCACACAGCGAATTCACTAAAATACCTGTAGCACTAGAATGGACACAGACTGAAACAATCGAGGCACTCAATGTGTTAAGCTGTGTGCTTTTTCAGTCCATTTTTGAAAGAGGCCAGTGTTTCACATCCTGTAATGGATGATGTCAGCGCATTCCACACTGTGGTGGCACAGTGTGTGTGTGTGTGTGTGTGTTGTATACTACTATGTGCCCTGTGTCTTTTTGTGTTCTGTTTGTTGTGTTTTTAATTATGATCTGCCAAGTATAGGCCGACTGCAGATGAAAAATATAATCCAACTCTGGTAGGGTGTTTTACGCACGGACGCACGCACGCACGCACGCACGCACGCACGCACGCACGCACGCACGCACACCATCAGCACATGGAGAGCACAATACAGAGCCATGTTTGAAATGGATGTTGAGTGATGTATAAAAATGTATAGTTACTCTGACATCCCCACCTCTCTCTCGTGTCTCCTATTCTAGTTATTTTTTAGCACTCTCTTTCAATCTGATTGTTTAGCGACATCCAACCTTTCCATCAACAACATACCTCACTTCAAAGTGAAAAAACTAAACAAAAACAGAGAGAGAGAGGGGGGGTGGGGGGGGTGGTGAGATGTGGTCCAGTGGAGTTACAGTAAAAAAAAGTCCCCATTCTATTTTTGCCTTTTTGAAGACCCACAGGCTTCTCTACGATGCTGCTACAGTGTGTGCGCGCGTGCGCATGTGTGCGCATGAACATAACACTTCTGTGTGCGACTGTGTGCGCACACGCCTCTGTGTGTGTGTGTGTGTGTGTATACGTCTGTTCATGTGTGTGTATGTGGATATGTGTGAGAGT
>NC_136808.1:49381264-49393764 GCF_951216825.1 Electrona antarctica | reverse complement strand
TGGTTTCAGCTGTTACAATTCCTGTTTCAACACAAGTATAATTAAAGGCATTTCAAATTACATACAAAATATAAATTTTCAGGATTCCAATTCAAATATAGCAAAAAAGAATTCAAGATTTCAATTTTGCAAAAATAGCCGATCTACAAGCTGCGACGCGTTTTGAGCTTGTAGATCGGCTATTTTTCCTACGACAGTACTATATGGCCCTAGGGAGTGAGTGTGGAAATATAGTGGCCCTCTCCATCGTCAAAGTTTCCCACCCCTGGTATAGAGTTTAGGACAGGAGTTTTAATCAAATTGGTGCTATACTCAAACAATATATGGATAGTTACTGTAGCTCAGTTTTCTGGCGTTCAGTTCATTACGATGAGCCTTCACTTTGAACAAGGACAGCTCTTCATTGCACCAGGGGGAGGATGTGGGGAAAGACATAATGTCTTCTTTCATTGGGACTATTAACAAGTTAGACTTGATGTTTGCAAGAGAGGCAGTGATCGGGAGGTATTTGAGATGGTGCTGGAAAGCAGAGCTGTCGAGGGATCTATACAAGCTATTTTCTTTGTAGCTTGATCTTTTGCTATTTCTTTTGAAATGTGTGCAACCCAAATAATCATATTTGACCTGGGGACCCCGCCCCCACCCTGACAAGCACAATCATAGGAGTTAAGTTTGACTTGGACGGAGTGTGTGTCAAAACTTAAGTAATTCAACCTTAAGGGTGTAAAAACAAATAAGTTAAAAAAAATGTTTGAGTTCAGTCACTGACAAGTGGCCCAAAATGAATTAATGACCGTCCTTTTCTAAGACGACATACCTCCTATTGTGGAGGGTCTGAAGTCCAAGAGATTGCTTTAACATAATCATCTGACCTCTGAATCTTCAGTGTCCTTTTGCTCATTGCCAACACTGTGTTTAAGATATAAAACACAAAATGTTTTCCTTTAAAAGGTTCCCAGGTGCTGTTATCTTTGATTAGTAGTCAACGTGGCGTCGCTGTGATGCTGCGGCGTGACCGTATAACGGTAATGACATGCGGGTAACGGTAATGACTCCACAGCTCTGAGACTGCTGTGTTTGTACGTTCACACCACTAATTAATGGTCCAAAGTGGTCCATTGTATTCCGAGCAAACTGACTATTAATCACATGGGGTGATTTGTCAAGGCTGCAACATCTGTCCCATACATGCCTTTGATACTGCCCATGCATGGACGCATGCGTGCGTGCGTGCGTGCGTGCGTGCGTGTGTGTTCGCGTGTGCATGTGCACGCAAGCACACTATGCCCGGTCGTATTTTTGCTGGTGGCGAGTCGTGGTGCCGTTAAGACTTGAGAAGTGAACTAAAACAAGAGCACATAAAAACATACAGGGAGCAAGATATATATATATATATATATATATATATATATATATATATATAGGACACGAGAGAAGGAAAGGTTTGGACAAGAGGTGAGCGGAAAAAGAAACAGCTATAGGGAACGATAAAAAAAAAACGAGTACAGGGGGAGGAAAAGAAGATGCGAGACGAGACGAGAAGACGACGTAAGATGGAGAACAGAGAAGAGAAGAGAGGAATAGAAGAAGGGATGAGGAGAGGAGAGGATAGGAGGAGGTGAGAGGAGTGAGGCCCTCTTCATTTAATGCTCCACTGGAGAAGAACGTACAGCTCTCTAATGGTGCTGCCATGGTAATAACAATAAAACCTGGAGAACGAGAGAGAGAGAGAGAGAGAGAGAGAGAGAGAGAGAGAGAGAGAGAGAGAAGGGGGGCTATATAGAGACATGAGATGGTGCGAGAGAGAAATTGATGAAGATGGAGGGATGAAGATACAGTGAAAGAGAGCATAAAGCATGATTGTTTTCTTTCTATTTCTCCATATCTGCCTCTCTTTCTTTCTCTGCTCTCTCTCTCCATCTCTCCATTCATCTCTCTCTCTCTCTCTCTCTCTCTCTCTCTCTCTCTCTCTCTGCTTTGTGTCCTTGCTCTATGCTTTGTTAGGCAGCGCAGTGGCGCTGGTATACTTGCTGTGTCAGGGCTTTCTATTGGTTGTGATTAATGTATGGAGATGGACCCATCATCATCATCATCATCAGCCTCCAACAACAACCAGCCAACCGCTGCGCTGCTGGCTATAATGTTTAGCATAGCATGCTAACGCGATTAGCATAGCACGCCTCAGAAGCATGCTAGCATGTTCCATGGCGAAGCACGTCGCCATGGAAGCCACATGCGCGCGCTATGGCAACGATTACAATCAAGGCATTTCTCCGGAGAGATTAGATGTTGGGTGATTTATGCTTATAGTTGTGTGTCGGTGGGACTCACCAAAAATTTTACAAGCTCATAACATGTCGCAGCCGATGCATTGTGAGTTTATACAGTAGGTCTTATTTGAGCTATTTTCGAACATTTGTGACGGCCATTGAAAAGTTTTCGAAAATCTTGAAAATTATTTTAAAAAGTTTCAAACAATGTTACGCAGGAGTTCTCAGAACATCAACAGCAGGTCAGACATGATATTCCGCCAAAGCAATCACTAAATCACTAAGTCTATGTTGAATTTGGCCAGAAGATGAAAATTAAAGCAGTCTGGACTGTAGCCTAATGTTTCCAGAGGTATTAACCATTATCTCATCAAAATAGGATTCCTTGAAGTGTGCACTGCTGTATTAACTAGGAAAACATACATAGTATATATAGCAACTTGGCATGCCACGGGCATATTTAATGGTTGATTCTTACCGTTATAGATTTAAAAAAATATTCCCTTCCAAAAAACTGCACATTTAAGAGTGAAAACCACTTAAACTCTACTTAGTTGACCCATTGGAGTCCCCTAGGCCAGCGGTCTAATAGGCCCCCGCTTTCTTTCCCTAGCTCTACACCAAATATCGTTCTACATGCTCACAATGTAACGGATGTTGTGAGCTTTGTGTAAATCTGGTATTTATTGTTCAACCCAGAACAGTTTGACGTGGTTAAAAAGTTGTGTTCACGTTGTCACTGTCCTCTTATCACAGCAGATCACATCTATCCTACTACTATTGTCCTCTTATCACACCAGATCACATCTATCCTACTACTGTCCTCTTGTCACAGCAGATCACATCTATCCTACTACTGTCCTCTTATCACACCAGATCACATCTATCCTACTACTGTCCTCTTATCACACCAGATCACATCTATCCTACTACTGTCCTCTTATCACACCAGATCACATCTATCCTACTACTGTCCTCTTATCACACCAGATCACATCTATCCTACTACTGTCCTCTTGTCACACCAGATCACATCTATCATACTACTGTCCTCTTATCACACCAGATCACATCTATCCTACTACTGTCCTCTTATCACACCAGATCACATCTATCCTACTACTGTCCTCTTATCACACCAGATCACATCTATCCTACTACTGTCCTCTTATCACACCAGATCACATCTATCCTACTACTGTCCTCTTATCACACCAGATCACATCTATCCTACTACTGTCCTCTTATCACACCAGATCACATCTATCCTACTACTGTCCTCTTATCACACCAGATCACATCTATCCTACTACTGTCCTCTTATCACACCAGATCACATCTATCCTACTACTGTCCTCTTATCACACCAGATCACATCTATCCTACTACTGTCCTCTTATCACACCAGATCACATCTATCCTACTACTGTCCTCTTATCACACCAGATCACATCTATCCTACTACTGTCCTCTTATCACACCAGATCACATCTATCCTACTACTGTCCTCTTATCACACCAGATCACATCTATCCTACCCTACTGTCCTCTTATCACACCAGATCACATCTATCCTACTACTGTCCTCTTATCACACCAGATCACATCTATCCTACTACTGTCCTCTTATCACACCAGATCACATCTATCCTACTACTGTCCTCTTATCACACCAGATCACATCTATCCTACTACTGTCCTCTTGTCACACCAGATCACATCTATCCTACTACTGTCCTCTTATCAAACCAGATCACATCTATCCTATACTACTACTGTCCTCTTATCACACCAGATCACATCTATCCTACTACTGTCCTCTTATCACACCAGATCACATCTATCCTACTACTGTCCTCTTATCACACCAGATCACATCTATCCTACTACTGTCCTCTTATCACACCAGATCACATCTATCCTACTACTGTCCTCTTATCACACCAGATCACATCTATCCTACTACTGTCCTCTTATCACACCAGATCACATCTATCCTACTACTGTCCTCTAATCACACCAGATCACATCTATCCTACTACTGTCATCTTGTCACACCAGATCACATCTATCCCACCCTACTGTCCTCTTATCACACCAGATCACATCTATCCTACTACTGTCCTCTTGTCACACCAGATCACATCTATCCTACTACTGTCCTCTTATCACACCAGATCACATCTATCCTATACTACTACTGTCCTCTTATCACACCAGATCACATCTATCCTACTACTGTCCTCTTATCACACCAGATCACATCTATCCTACTACTGTCCTCTTATCACACCAGATCACATCTATCCTACTACTGTCCTCTTGTCACACCAGATCACATCTATCCTACTACTGTCCTCTTATCACACCAGATCACATCTATCCTACTACTGTCCTCTTATCACACCAGATCACATCTATCCTACTACTGTCCTCTTGTCACACCAGATCACATCTATCCTACTACTGTCCTCTTATCAAACCAGATCACATCTATCCTATACTACTACTGTCCTCTTATCACACCAGATCACATCTATCCTACTACTGTCCTCTTATCACACCAGATCACATCTATCCTACTACTGTCCTCTTATCACACCAGATCACATCTATCCTACTACTGTCCTCTTATCACACCAGATCACATCTATCCTACTACTGTCCTCTTATCACACCAGATCACATCTATCCTACTACTGTCCTCTTATCACACCAGATCACATCTATCCTACTACTGTCCTCTAATCACACCAGATCACATCTATCCTACTACTGTCATCTTGTCACACCAGATCACATCTATCCCACCCTACTGTCCTCTTATCACACCAGATCACATCTATCCTACTACTGTCCTCTTGTCACACCAGATCACATCTATCCTACTACTGTCCTCTTATCACACCAGATCACATCTATCCTATACTACTGTCCTCTTATCACACCAGATCACATCTATCCTACTACTGTCCTCTTATCACACCAGATCACATCTATCCTACTACTGTCCTCTTATCACACCAGATCACATCTATCCTACTACTGTCCTCTTGTCACACCAGATCACATCTATCCTACTACTGTCCTCTTATCTCACCAGATCACATCTATCCTATACTACTACTGTCCTCTTATCACACCAGATCACATCTATCCTACTACTGTCCTCTTATCACACCAGATCACATCTATCCTACTACTGTCCTCTTGTCACACCAGATCACATCTATCCTACTGCTGTCCTCTTATCACACCAGATCACATCTATCCTACTACTGTCCTCTTATCACACCAGATCACATCTATCCTACTACTGTCCTCTTATCACACCAGATCACATCTATCCTACTACTGTCCTCTTGTCACACCAGATCACATCTATCCTACTACTGTCCTCTTATCACACCAGATCACATCTATCCTACTACTGTCCTCTTGTCACACCAGATCACATCTATCCTATACTACTACTGTCCTCTTATCACACCAGATCACATATATCCTACTACTGTCCTCTTGTCACACCAGATCACATCTATCCTACTACTGTCCTCTTATCACACCAGATCACATCTATCCTACTACTGTCCTCTTGTCACACCAGATCACATCTATCCTACTACTGTCCTCTTATCACACCAGATCACATCTATCCTACTACTGTCCTCTTATCACACCAGATCACATCTATCCTACTACTGTCCTCTTATCACACCAGATCACATCTATCCTAATACTGTCCTCTTATGACATCAGATCACATCTATCCTACTACTGTCCTCTTGTCACACCAGATCACATCTATCCTACTACTGTCCTCTTATCACACCAGATCACATCTATCCTACTACTGTCCTCTTGTCCTCTTATCACACCAGATCACATCTATCCTACTACTGTCCTCTTGTCCTCTTATCACACCAGATCACATCTATCCTACTACTGTCCTCTTATCACACCAGATCACATCTATCCTACTACTGTCCTCTTATCACACCAGATCACATCTATCCTACTACTGTCCTCTTATCACACCAGATCACATCTATCCTACTACTGTCCTCTTGTCACACCAGATCACATCTATCCTACTACTGTCCTCTTATCACACCAGATCACATCTATCCTACTACTGTCCTCTTATCACACCAGATCACATCTATCCTACTACTGTCCTCTTGTCACACCAGATCACATCTATCCTACTGCTGTCCTCTTGTCACACCAGATCACATCTATCCTACTACTGTCCTCTTATCACACCAGATCACATCTATCCTACTACTACTGTCCTCTTGTCACACCAGATCACATCTATCCTACTACTGTCCTCTTATCACACCAGATCACATCTATCCTACTACTACGGTCCTCTTGTCACACCAGATCACATCTATCCTACTACTGTCCTCTTGTCACACCAGATCACATCTATCCTACTACTGTCCTCTTATCACACCAGATCACATCTATCCTACTACTACTGTCCTCTTGTCACACCAGATCACATCTATCCTACTACTGTCCTCTTATCACACCAGATCACATCTATCCTACTACTACTGTCCTCTTGTCACACCAGATCACATCTATCCTACTACTGTCCTCTTATCACACCAGATCACATCTATCCTACCCTCTACTACTGTCCTCTTATCACACCAGATCACATCTATCCTACCCTCTACTACTGTCCTCTTGTCACACCAGATCACATCTATCCTACCCTCTACTACTGTCCTCTTATCACACCAGATCACATCTATCCTACTACTGTCCTCTTGTCACACCAGATCACATCTATCCTACTGTCCTCGTATCACACCAGATCACATCTATCCTACTACTGTCCTCTTGTCACACCAGATCACATCTATCCTACCCTTACCTACTACTGTCCTCTTGTCACACCAGATCACATCTATCCTACCAGGCATGTGAACACATAGACATCAAAGGGGACTTCAGCTACTGCCCTTTTACCCGTCTGTAAAACAGACCCACAAATGCAGCGTTTACTACATGGTGAAAGAAATGCAAATGCCACTCCTTTCCTTCCATGCCATGCCAGAAGGCAGTGTTCAGGAGAATTACTTTTTTTCCGAAGTCTCCTGAACATGAACACAGTATTTTGTGCTGAACAAATTTGTTTATAAATCCATGTCGCACACCGTATCTCCACTAGTCGCACACCGTATCTCCACTAGCTAAAGAGTGCTGGGTTGCTGCGACGCTCTATAGGTATAGGACACCTTACTGTTTGAGAAGTAGCCATGCCTGAAGATCATGAGTCCATTATCTCCCTGACCAGTAGACGTTTGATTTTTGATTTTGCGTGGTGAGACACAGATTTGAATCCGGGGCCTTACAGAACAATCATCAAGTTACAATTACATAAACTGTACAGATTACGATTAAACAACTCAGATATACCTTAACACTTACAGCGCTAGCATTTATTGAAAAATTATGATCTAATTCACGCCAGCATTTTTTCCAGTCGAGCTCTTATTTTGAAAAGCCACATTTCCAGTCTACCGGAAGTAGTATTAACCTAGGAAGCTGAACGGAGCCTGGGCAGGCCTTGTTTACAATATGAATCCAAACCGGGGCACTGGAGAGCTCCACATCGCCGGCTCTGTGCCGCCAAAGAAACGTTGTTTTGACCAAAATGCCATCTGGGACAAGGAATAGGAGATACATGCGATTGAAAAGAAACAGATAGAATGGATTATTATGGCGACGACGATCTAAGATGGGCGATCCAGTGCTGTGCTAACAACATAGCTAGCTAACCGGCTAATGAAAGTAGCATTATGGCTCGATCGAATGCACTATAAAAGCGCAATTGCCATTAATCAACGGCAATGGCGGTAAGCGTAGTGTCAAAAAATAGGCTAATTTGGCAAATCCTTTAAAGATGTTTATGGAAAGGTTTTTGAATGTCTAATAAAAAATAATAATAGAACAATTAAGTGATATGCCCCGTATGTATGTGTATTGTGACTGAACCTCTGGGCCAGTAGATAAATTAGATTTTAGATGAAAATGAAAGAGCAAGATAATACAATACTGCTCTGGGAGAGTTCATGTAACTAGTAGCCACACACGCATGCATGCACGCACACACACAGTGACACACACACACACACACACACACACACACACACACACACACACACACACACACACACACACACACACACACACACACACACACACACACACACACACACACACACACACACACACACACACACTCCCTTCCGATCCACCAGGCCATCTATCAGGCCATCTCAGGGAGCTGCCGGTGGTTCCACTGGATGGTTTAATTGTTAATGCTAATTGCTATTTATTGGCTCAGATGCAAATGATAGGCTGGCCAAAGTGAAATTTTATGAGGAGTGAAACCCCCCCTCTCGCACAAATTGAAAAAGTGAAACAAGAGGAAGGAGGTAAATGAGGCGAGGAGAGATGGGCTTAATGGAGGCTTTTTAACCCATTTTGGGCGAGAACCCTTTTTGGTGTTCTAAACACTTATAATTTAGCTATTGAAAAATAGCAGATCTACAAGCTCGTAGCGCGCCACCGAGTGGCGCGCTACGAGCTTGTAGGTCTGCTATTTTTGAAAAATCGTGAAAATGTGCCTTACATCTTTGAATATATATTCTTTCGGTGTTTCAGTTTTTAACTCAAATCTTTGCTTCTGGAGGGTCCCTGGAACAACATATTTTCAGATGTGGGTCGGCGGCATATTAGTACATATATAATTTTTGGGGTCCTTGACATGAAATATTGAAAACCACTGAAAAAAAATCATTAAAAAAAAAAAACGTCAGGCCTAAATGGGTTAATGGCAGAGAGCAAAAATTAAGACTGATTTAAGATGCAGAGCTAAACCTTCCCAAAATCCTCTCTGATCCTCTCCTAGGGAGATAATTATTTGGCACGGGGAAAGGAGAGGAGGAGTCCACCAGGGCAGAGGAGTCGAGAGGAGTGGAGTCAAGAGGAGAGGAGTCGAGATAAGATGGAATATAAGATTAATCCCGGGAGTGAAATTCAGGTGTCATACTGTAGTAGTAGCAACAGCAGTGGGAGATGTACGGGTACTGTGAGAGTATAAGAGTCCATTTCCAATTAAGAAAGACATACAGTATATGGAAATAAAGTTAAAGCAAATAAATATAAATACATATAACAAAATCGAATTGCTGCACACTGGCACTAGATAGTTACACTGTCTGAGTCTCTGAATGAGATATGTAGTACAGACCATCAGTAAATATACCGTACCGTACAGTGTTGATTTCGTCGACTAAAACTAAGACGAGAAATGTCCGTCGACTACCTTTTTCCACTGACGAAAACTAAATGGAAACTAAATGAAAACTAAGCTATGATGACTAAGACTAAATATAAGGACAATTTCGTCAACATGCATGGTTTGCATGCAGAAAATAGCCGATCTACAAGCTTGTGAACTTGTAGATCGGCTATTACGGCTATTATGTCATTACGACAGCATCAAGGCCCGCCAAAATAGATTTTAGTCGACTAAATCAAAAACTAAAATCAAAATTTGCTGCCTAAAACAACACTGGTAGTACCGTAAGTGTACTGTATCAACAACAGTGAATGGAAAAATGATCGAGCTCCAATGAATAGGACAGACCAGTGCTTTTCAATATAATATAATATATCATTTTCATATAAAGGCCCATTAGTTGTGCGAGCAGAGCGCAAGTACTGTTTTTGGCTGCGTATGTCAGGGATTGTGTATTTTTGGTGGTGTTGTTCAGCCAATCCAATCAGGGATTGTGTATTTTTGGTGGTGTTGTTCGGCCAATCCAATCAGGGATTGTGTATTTTTGGTGGTGTTGTTCGGCCAATCCAATCAGGGATTGTGTATTTTTGGTGGTGTTGTTCAGCCAATCCAATCAGGGATTGTGTATTTTTGGTGGTGTTGTTCGGCCAATCCAATCAGGGATTGTGTATTTTTGGTGGTGTTGTTCGGCCAATCCAATCAGGGATTGTGTATTTTTGGTGGTGTTGTTCGGCCAATCCAATCAGGGATTGTGTATTTTTGGTGGTGTTGTTCGGCCAATCCAATCAGGGATTGTGTATTTTTGGTGGTGTTGTTCAGCCAATCCAATCAGGGATTGTGTATTTTTGGTGGTGTTGTTCGGCCAATCCAATCAGGGATTGTGTATTTTTGGTGGTGTTGTTCAGCCAATCCAATCAGGGATTGTGTATTTTTGGTGGTGTTGTTCGGCCAATCCAATCAGGGATTGTGTATTTTTGGTGGTGTTGTTCAGCCAATCCAATCAGGGATTGTGTATTTTTGGTGGTGTTGTTCGGCCAATCCAATCAGGGATTGTGTATTTTTGGTGGTGTTGTTCGGCCAATCCAATCAGGGATTGTGTATTTTTGGTGGTGTTGTTCGGCCAATCCAATCAGGGATTGTGTATTTTTGGTGGTGTTGTTCGGCCAATCCAATCAGGGATTGTGTATTTTTGGTGGTGTTGTTCGGCCAATCCAATCAGGGATTGTGTATTTTTGGTGGTGTTGTTCGGCCAATCCAATCAGGGATTGTGTATTTTTGGTGGCGTCGCTCGGGCCAATCAGAGTGCATGTTGGCAGCTTGCTGCGTATATGTCGGTGGCCCCCTCGGCCAATTGGATTGGCTCCGTATGTTGGTGGCGTTGCGCTTTATGTAAAAATGGTGGTTCCTGATAAATGTTTGTTTAATTATTTATTTGTCTTTATTTGTTTGTTATATTTTAAAGGGGGAGGGACGGTAAGTTGACAAGAGTCATGGGGTAAGTTGCACGCTCTGCTCACGCACAAGTAGGCCATTCATGGCCTACTTGTGTGCAAAGCGCAAGTTGGCAGCTCAACAGAGTGCATTTCTGGTTTATTCAGCATTTGAGCCACGGACCACCATTTGATGACAGTTAGCCTCTCAGACCCAAAACTAAAGAATATTTTGTTGTCGTTGGGTGATATATTTTGTCAACAATTCCATGCTGTAGGCTTATTGATGTTGGTACCAATAGGAGAGATAACAGGCATGATCAAAATAACAATTCTTCTACATTCTCTAATTGTGTAGAGTTTTCGTAAATTAAGTAATGCAGATGTTTAAAAAATAATGTAACTCCTGAGAGCTGCTCTCAAGAGTTTCAGATATACAAGGGTCCATTTGGTTACCAACTCTCCATCATTTACCTGAGGAACACCTGGAACCGCTTCAAGGATCACTGGTGGTCCCCGGACCACTTGTTGGAAACCACTGACTATCAATAGGAGAGTCGAGTGGAGAGGAGTCCTAACAAATATATTGTACTGTAGACACCCAAGTGTTTTAAAGGTCGACTCCATCACTTTTCAACCTATCTTCACATAATTGGTCCTCATTCATTTTCACGATAAAATAAAATAAAACGTTCAGAAACCCGTCCACCAGTGACATCATCGATGGGGAATCCAAGCTAATACAAACTGCAGGCTTTCTACTACTACTGGAAAGTTGAGATAATGGAAGCCATCGTTCTCACGATAATACAAATCTAAATATTTCTGAACTGCCCTTTATATGAGACACAGACCGAGAAAAGATTGTGGTATGTTATCATGAATATTAGTGAGGACCAATTATACGAAGTGGTCCTTTTAAGTTAAAGGCCATAACACCTCACCTGGCACAAGAAACACATGCTCATTTTAACTCCAGTATGAACTCAGGAGTTGTGTTAAAAATAGAACGCAATTAATGATTAATGATCCTAAGTGTGCGTCCATGTCTGCAGAGAATAAACTCGGAATGTCTGAGCAATATTCACATATTAAACACAGTACCGTTTTAGGGTCTCTAATTTGCTTTCCCTCTCTCTCCCTCCCTCCCTCCTCTTCATCCCTCATTCCATCACTCCCTCTGATTGAAGAGTCTTCTCTCTCAACGCCAGGTGTGACTCCCCCCTCAATTAAAGACCAATCCAATCGCATCGAGTGTGTGGGTGTGTGTGCCCGTGTGTGTGCATGCGCCTGTGTGTGTGTGTGCGCCTGTGTGTGTGTGTGTGTGTGTGTGCGCCTGTGTGTGTGTGTGTGCGTGCGTGCGTGCGTGCGTGCGTGCGTGCGTGCGTGCGTGCGTGCGTGCGTGCGTGCGTGCGTGCGTGCGTGCGTGCGTGCGTGTATGCGTGCGTGTATGCGTGCATGTGTTCTGAGGTT
>NC_136808.1:49376264-49378764 GCF_951216825.1 Electrona antarctica | reverse complement strand
TGTGTGTGTGTGTGTGTGTGTGTGTGTGTGTGTGTGTGTGTGTGTGCCTGCGAGCGTGTGTGCCTGCGTGCATGCAAAAAAAAGGTTATGGAACCTGTTTATGTTTCATTATAAATGGCCAATATTACAATAATATTGCAATTGGAGTTCCACTTCAAATTAATTGTTTTCATAAATCAGTTGAATCTAAATTAAAACAGGACATGTCATTGTATGTTATATGTTGCATATTTGTTAAATGATAATATTGGCTAATGCTGAAATAATATAGTTTGTTTTAATAAAGCTGCTGTCTCATAATTTAGTATAGCCTAATTATATTGTGTATAATTAATTACTTCAATATTACTAATGATAATATTAGCATAATAACAATAACAATAACAATAATAATCATAATCATAATAATCATAATAATAATACAAGTAATAATAATTGTATTATTATTTTTATAGTAGTAGTATATAGTAGTAGTATTAATGTGATCATTATTGTTCCTTCCACGCACTACGTCCGGCCGGGGAAACTCCCCCCTTGTCAGGTGAAAAGAAGCAGCTTGGACTCCTCATGCATAGAAGGAAGCATGAGGTCAGTCCGCTGCGCCCCCCAGGTTGGCAGAGGAAGTGTAGCGCCCAGGATTACATTAGATAATTGACGCTGGGTGAAAAAATAAGGTTTGCAAAATCGTGGGATAAAAATTATAATAAAAATAAAATAATATGATCATTATTAATTATTAGGGAACCATAAATGAATGAACTAATGAAAACAGAATATAATCATAGCTAACACAAAATGTTATGAACAGATCTTTCAGTTAATCCGTAAATTCAGTTAATTTAAATTTTTTATGAAACGTTTCATAAAAAATGGAATTTCCCTTTGAAGAGTTTAAACCAGGACATACAGTATAAAATAATGAATGAAAATAAAAACTGTGAAAATCAGAGCATCATATCACTTTATGCTTGGCTGTACGGACAATGGTAATGCATACGGTAAATGTGTGTGTGTGTGTGTGTGTGTGTGTGTGTGTGTGTGTGTGTGTGTGTGTGTGTGTGTGTGTGTGTGTGTGTGTGTGTGTGTGTGTGTGTGTGTGTGTGTGTGTGTGTGTATGCACAGGCATGCATGTATGAGTGCACACACAGTCTAACTCTCTTTTAATGACTATGGAAGCTGTTTATCAGTGAAGGGTATACAATAGTCTGCTGTCACTACAAAGACTGTAGGACAAAGAACACACACACACACACACACACACACACACACACACGCATGCACGCACACACATACACACTCACACACATGCACACACACACACACACACATGCACACACACACACGCACAGATGACAATGCTTTCTAAATTGTCCTTCACAGCGTTCTCTCTCTCCATGCACGTATCGACTGCGTGTCTGTTTTCTCCGCCTGACGTTATTGTCAAATTGTTTCTCAAACGGGACACAACTGAAAAGGCGACAGTTGTTCAATGGCTCCAGCTTCACCATTGATTCCCAATAGCTCTGTCTGTCTGTCTGTCTGTCTGTCTGTCTGTCTGTCTGTCTTTTTTAAACATGCTAGCGCGCGCACACGTGCACACGCACGCGAACACGTGCACACGCACGCGAACACACACACACACACACACACACACACACACACACACACACACACACACACACACACACACACACACACACACACACACACACACACACACACACACACACACACACACACACACACACACACACAGCCCGTGTGTTGCCGGAAAGCAGGCAGCAGAAGGTTGATATTGTATTATAACTATTGAAATGTTGAGATCATTAAAAGCATTTCTCAGTAGACCAGTTTAAAGCTACTTTAACTCGTACTATCTCTTAATTTAAAACACTGCTGTTAAATCTGTTATGTGAATAATGTTAAACTACATATTAACCAGCTTATGCAGAATTAGAGTATAATAATGTATCTCTGTATCTATATTACAAATAGCAGATCTACAAAACATCACATTTTGGGTGACACTGCAGTCCGACTGAAAAATACATCAAAAGTATAAAATATGGAGTTTTTTTCCCCATGCAGATTAATCATAATATTTCATGATGAATAATGGTTTTTAAATCATAATAAGTGTTGCCTACAAAGTGTTATTCGTACATATTTAGCATTTAATTCAGAAACTACAATATGTTCTCAGGAAAAGCTGTGTAAGCAATGCTTCTGGAACAGGGACAACTTGTTCATCACTTGAATCCTAGTATTCCTATTCTGGGGGGAACATTCACAAAAGATAGCTGACTATTGACAAGCTGGACTATTTTTGGATGTAAATCGAATAAAGAATGCACCAAGTACAGTGTAACTAAGGCCTGTTTGTGACAGGGTTTAAGTGGCTAAGCATATTCCAATGGCAACGGACAGCTAACAGCACTGCATGGGTATCAAACCTATGTTAAAACAATTTGCACCTTCTGGCGGCGAACATTCTGCATGA
>NC_136808.1:49296264-49371264 GCF_951216825.1 Electrona antarctica | reverse complement strand
ATTTAATGAATCTTTTAATCATTATCAATTTAAGGAAAAAAAAATGTTAGTAATTTCCTGTCAGTATAAGTATGTGTTCGGTCCCCAAATACCTGTCTGTTCTAAACCTTTAGTTCAATATTTTTACATTTTTTTTTCGTCTGTACCACCCTGTGTCCTTCATGCCGTGCTCTGCGTGCGTGCTTGCGTGTGCGCGCGCAGTCACGCATGCGGGTGCGTGTGTGCGTGCGTGTGTGTGCGCTGAAGTCAAACTTGGGGAAATAAAAAGTGAAGCTTGGTGAGTCTGCAAACCGCAGCACCAGCAGAAAAACTCCCAGCAGCCAATCAGATTCATTAACCTCCAGTATCCCACAATCCCCCTGGGGGGACCTGCAGAGACAAAGACAAACTCTCTCCCCCTCGTGTCCTGCACATATACCTACCACCCCTCTCTCTCTCTCTCTGTCTCCCCTTCTCTCTATTTCCCCTCTTCTCTCTCTCTCTCTCTCTCCCCCTCCGCTCTCCTCCCTTCACCTATTCTCCCTCTCCCCCTCTGTCTCTGTCTCTACCCCTTTTCTCTCACTCTCACATCCACCCACCAGTTTTCCACACAGGACCACCTGCTCTCTTCTCACCTTCTCAGTCTAAAGGTCACTTCAGATCAAAGATTTGTGACCAGACAAAACGGGATAAAACCAGCGCCTTCTGGTAAAAACAAAACAAAAACACAAACACAAGACATGATTGTAAATATGTTGTGTTCTGTTCCTTTCCTTAATGACGACTCATTCTAAAATGACTGCCACTGTGTTCATAGACGGTGCTCTTTATTGATTGGTTAATATTCAATTTCTTTCAAAAAATGGCTTATCTTAGCCAACATGAGATGTTGTCAGACAAATTAGCTAGTTCACATTATCCTCTGCAAAGATCCAAGACGGCATTGTCTCGTTCCAGATCTTTTGAGCTGATGATGGCCACTGTTCACCGCAGTAGATTACGTGTATGGATTCATATTTAAGATGTAAAATTATTTTTGCATTACCTGGATATTTTTTAAGGATATATTTGACATGACTTAATTCGTCTCTAATGTCATGAACAATCAGTTAGGCATGATTTAGGCATTTACTGCAGTCAGTAAATTCAGTCAGTTAATTAAGCAGTCAGTCAGTCAGTCAGTCAGTCAGTCAGTCAGTCAGTCAACTTGTCAATCAGGTGCTCACCCAGACATTAAACTAGTAATTTAATTACAATTTGTCAACCAAGTAGTAGTCAACCACCTGGCCAAATAGTCAGTCAGTCAGCCAGCCAGCCAGCCAGCCAGCCAGCCAGCCAGTGAGCCAGCCAGCCAGCCAGTCAGTCAGTCAGTCAGTCAATGAGCCCCCCACCTGTCCCTGCTAATTTGGTGAGGAATCAATTAAGGCAGTGTTTGCAGAGTTCTCCTTGCCTTCAGCTCATCTGCTCCTCTCTAATGTAATTGTTGTGTGTGTGCGTGCAGCGCGGCATAATAAAGTGATAAGGCTAATCAGGTTGGCCGCTCCGCTCCTCTCCCATACCAACACTACACTTATTCTATTAGATGTATAATGAGATTCTGCACTCCATCAACACGATGCTCTCTCTGTGTGCGTGTGTGTGTGTGTGTGTGTGTGTGTGTGTGTGTGTGTGTGTGCACGCACGTCAGCTGTGCGCACACGCACGCACGTGCATGCAATAGAGAGAGAGAGAGAGTGTGTGTGTGTGTGTGTGTGTGTGTGCGTGTGTGTGTGTGTGTGTGTGTGTGTGTGTGTGTGTGTGTGTGTGTGTGTGTGTGTGTGTGTGTGTGCACGTTTGTGTGTCTGTTCTCGCAGAGGAAATTTGCTCCATTTACATTCTATCATTAGCTTGAAACAAATGTGTCCTTGAGCTTACTGCCCCTCTCTCTCTCTCTCTCTCTCTCTCTCTCTCTCTCTCCCCCTCTCTCTCTCTCTCTCTCTCTCGCTGCAAACACTTTACTTTGGCAGGAAGTCATAGTTGGGTGTGCATGCTCACATGTGTGCACACGCACGCACGTACGCACGCATGCACACACGCACACACGCACACACACACACACACGACCAAAAAAACTACACTACACTACATTTATTAGCAATTTAGCATGGTGCATTTTAACATTATCGCTGTTTCATCCTTCTTTTCATTTATGCACGACTCATTTTCTCTCTCTTGTCCATAAACACGACTTTTGTCTTTCACTCTGCCTTCTCTCTCTTACACACAAACACACACACACACACGCACGCACACATGCACACACACACGCACACACGCACACAAAATATCCATGCAACCACTCCATTCATCCAGTCAACAATCCTGCACCACCACAGCCCCTAATAAATGGTACAAACACATGCACAAGCTCAGCCAACCACTCACACGTGCTGACATGCATCTGTACGTATGCATGCGCGCACGCACACGCACACAGTCCCTCCTCCACCCACCCACCCATCCATGCAGGCGGAGAGTGTGTGAGAGGTGAGTAGTTGTAGAGGACACAGGACTATGTAGCGTGTAGAAGAGTTCTGGTCAATGGGCCAGATAATGAGTTACCATAAACAGCAGCACTCTTCACTGTCCAGATCAGCTCATTACCACAGCTAGCATATGTAATCAGGGTGTTACTGGGGCGTGTCTTAATGGACTCCACTCCGCCGGTGCTCGGAGCAGCGATTGGAACAGCGTGGGAGGTGCATGATGGGAAGGTATAGAGGCGGTTGGTTAAATGTCATGTGACATGTTGCCAGCGGCTTCTCGACTCCTTGCGATGTGACAACGTGACTCAGTGATGTATTACACTAGGCAAATGGTGCACTGAGAACGTTGTTCATTTTACTACAGGCTATGGCAAAAACAAAAAGATCATCACGTGTCTAAGTGCCGCCCATGACACTATTGTTGCTCCTTAAAGCAGGCGTTTTCAACTGATTCTGACCCAGGGACCCCCGTCCTGACAAAGAGCAACCTGGCCTGGGGACCACCGTCCTGACAAAGAGCAACCTGGCCTGGGGACCAGTCCACCACTATTGTGTCGGGTGGGTGAGTCTCTGATGGACCCATGCATGGGGTTCACACGATCACAGCCAGGCTACATTCATGAGCTGGATAAAACAAAATCTATAGTTTTCAAAGGCATTCTTGTTGGATACTGTCACATTTGAATGCATCAACTGTTGAAGTATTTTCCCCCATGGACCAAACGGGACACCCCAAGTCCTCTCTCAAAAATATTATAAAAAATTAAAATCACACTCATGTGAAGTGAGGGGCGCCCACTGTATTCATATTGGCCACATGACGTCTTACGTCGTCATTTAGTGACCTAAGCAAACTTTGAAGTCCATAGACTTGGCTGTCTTTAAAGTGCTCTGAACAAACATTAGAGTCCATAGACTTGGCTGGCTCTAAAGTGCTCTGAACAAACATTAGAGTCCATAGACTTGGCTGGCTCTAAAGTGCTCTCTGAAGTGCTCTGAACAAACATTGTAATATCCTCAAAGTCCATAGACTTGGCTGGCAAACGATTTACGTCATAAGTGCTCTAAACAAACATTAAAACTTGGCTAAAGACTTGGCTGCCATATGTCATTATCTCGGGGCTGGCGCCCCTCAAAAAAGTGAATATTTTTGTATTTATTTTTTAGTAGTGTTCCATTTCATGAGCCAGAAACAGTTACTGAACATGTTTCATTGCCACCCAGTCATTGGTTCCCAAAATGACAGCAATAGTACACCAGTTTGAATCACACAGAACACTAGTATACACACAGCATACAACACAAGCAGCAGCAGCAAAAACCTGCTCCCTTGTTCCTACCTTGAGTCGTCTTCTACTTGACTTCATCGATTCGTACAGTAAGTGATGCCAATGTCAAACTTAAAGATAGAGCCTCCGGCTCCCTCTCTAGTTCATGATGAGCCCTCCAGCGGCATCTCCAGTCATCTCCAGCCTCCATACATCTGGCCAGTACTTTCCTCCCAGTATCAATGCCACCAACCATGCAGCATCATTCTCCTGGCTAAGCACTGCCATCTTCTCACTCAGCCTTGGATGTTTAGTACTGCACATAGCATTCTGGTGTAGTGCAATGGTTAGGGATTTAGGTCAGGCTCTAGGGTCCAGCATTCACAGCATGTCACAGGAGGAGAATCAATGGACTCAGGGCAGAGAAGAAGCTGAGTTTGGGTGGTCTAGGCTGGGGTCATCACCCTGGCCCGAGTGGCTTGTGTACCTGTGGAGCAGATTGAGAGAGACACCATACGTTTTGAGTATAAGTAAGTAAGGTAGAAAGAAAGAAAGTGAGCTGATTAACCCATTCAGGCCTGACGTCAAAATTAAAAAAAAAGTTTTCTAAATCATGACAATTTTCTAAAAGATTTGAGGAACATTTTAACGATTTTTCAAAAATAGCAGACCTACAAGTTTGTAGATCTGCTATTTTTCAATAGCTAAATTAGCTTTTTTTTTTATGAAAACCAACCAAAAGCTATTTCCACGCTTGGACACAGCCAGCCAGGGACGGACCCAGGGACACAGCCAGAGACACCACCAAAAAAAAAATGTTTGTATATGGTTTCTATAGCCTAAATGTATTTAGGACCCATGCACAATACAGTTGCACAGAGCACTTCAAACACTCCTCCCTCCCTCCCACACTCTCTCTTTCTCTCTCTCTCACTCACTCACTCTCCCACTCACTCACTCACTCTCTCACTCACTCGCACGCACGCACCCGCGCACACATAGGCTACAAACACGCACGCATGCACACAAACGCACGCATGTGCGCACGCTAATAATGCTTTGCATAGTAGGCTAACTAACTCACCTGCAGAATATAACAAAACGACCAAACAGCTTTGTTGTGAAGATTCAATAATTCAATTCACTTCTCTTTCAAACGGTCACACGTGGCTTGTGAAGTTGTGACTGAGCCGTTTTCTCTTCCTAACAACCCAGACTAGGCTATTCCATTCAACTTCCATGAGGTGTAAAGTTACATTATAAGTTGTTTATTTCAGTCTTTTTACTAGGCTACCACCAAGTGTCTCCGTTTGCAGCAAGTGTGTGGAGGGGGCGTGGTTACCACTGATTAGACAGATCACTGTTAGATAATGCAGCATTATTTATAGGAATTGAACACCACGTTTTTCTAGTCTCTCAAGACAGACTGTCAGGCCGTGTTTTTTTGGGCTTGATTAAAGTGTAGGCTACAGTAGTTGCTTATTTGGGCTTGCTTCCACATTTCTTCACATCAAGGTTTTAAAAATATTACAATTATTTCGATTTATTCTCAATGTGTGTGTTTTTAAATAACGGATGTACAACCTCACAATGTGTCGCTGTGAGCTTGTAGATCAGCTATTTTCATTTGTGCTTGTTTTCATAGACCTGGCCACTTGTTTGTCTTGCAAATCTACATAAATAAAGTAAAAGATTCCTCCAATTTTGTCCAACCTCTGGTATTTATTTATTGGACTAAACTGGCAACACAGCAAGAGAAAGAGGAACTTATGCACACACAAACGCAATGCAAATATTGGCTGTAAGAAAAAGGTGAATACTGTCCACTCCTGTATTTTAGCATCAGTTATTATGGAGGTACCTTTTTTTGATTGATTGATTGAAAAATGTATTAACAGTTTGCAGAATTACAGTACATTTCAAGCACAAACTCAATACAAAGGCTGTTAACTGTGAGTGGACGACCCAATTAAGCATTACACTTGTTTCCAATAGGGTCCACAATGTTCAATTCATCAAAAACATTTAGAGACGTACAAATAGACACTTATATATTAGACAAAGGACAGAACAGGAATTCATCATAAAGGAGGTAAAAAGGGAAAAGAAACATATACAGTGAGGGAAAAAAAGGGATGGGCGGTGGGGGGGATTCACGTTCAGCTTCGTTCATTTGTTTGTTTTCCTTGGAGGAGCTGCGTTGGGTCCCCAAGTCGGCTCCGTGGCCGTACCTTGAGTTGGCTGTGTGGCCGTGACCATCTCTTGTGTTGTCCTTGCGTTGGGTCCCCAAGTCGGCTCAGTGGCCATACCTTGAGTTGGCTGTGTGGCCGCGACCGTCTCTTGTGTTGTCCTTGCGTCCATGTTTGAGGGATTCCGATTTTACAGGGGCCAGTTTCGAATTGCAGCCGTCCGTAGGTGCCCTTTGAGAGCGGTTTTGAAGGAGTCAAGGGATTCGCATGTCTTAATGACTGTTGGTAGGGCGTTCCACATTTTGGTGGCATAGGAGCGAAAATAATTTAGTCCCTTGTTTGTGCCGAATCTGGGTTGTACATGGTTCGTTGGAGAGCCAAATATTTTCTGAGGTGGTAATTCATATAAAAAGGTTGGGAACCAATGCTCTAGGCCCTGGGCACTAAAAAGGGCAGTGGTTTTCCATGCCATTTAGCCTCTCAGACCCAAAACTTGTCTTAGAATATTTTGTTGAATAAGATGTTCACAATTCCATGCTGTATTGATCATTGATGCGGTATAGTATAGGCTATACCGAGAGATAACAGGTACACATTGATCAAAATAACAATTATTCTACAGGATCAAATTTGTGTAGACTTCTTATAAAATGCAGATATTTAACAATAATTTAACTTTTAATAATTTATACCAAAAGGATTACAGAACATAAGAGTATATTAGAAACAAGGATGAAAACTCCCGTGGCTACAGGGCCGTGCAGACATAGACATCAAAGGGGGCTTCAGCCCCTGTCCTAAAACAACTGCCCTCTCCAGACCACGGATGCAGCATTTACTACATGGTGAAAGAAATGCAAATGCCACTCCTTTCCATGCCATGCCAGGAGGCAGCATTCAGGAGAATTGCTTTTTTCCCCCCGAAGTCTCCTGAACTTGAACACAGTATTTTGCGTTGAACAAATTTGTTTAGAAATCCATGTTGCACATGGTCACTTTTTTGTGTTCATGTCAGTTGAATGAATGAATGAATGAATGAATGAATGTTGCTGGGGGAGGGGCATATCCTATACTGTACATATCCTGTCCAGGGCCACATATTCGACCTTTGGATCCAACTGATATGGGCATGCCAATACATGGGCATATTATACTGACGAGTCGTGACGACATTATGGATCTCCATTTACTGTAGAGTCTACAGTATATGGAGATTGTCCCTGTCTACTGTAGACAGTGTACATAGCATAAAAGGGACAATTAAGGACTCACAGATACAGAGAACTCCATACTGTACATGCATGGGCATAAAGGGGACACAGGTAGACAGTACAGATACAGAGACCTCCATACTGTACATGGGCATAAAGGGGACACAGGTAGACAGTACAGATACAGAGACCTCCATACTGTACATGGGCATAAAGGGGACACAGGTAGACAGATACAGAGACCTCCATACCTGTATATGGGCACAAAAGGGACACAGACAGATGTGTACAATGAGCTCCTATGACACTCCAACATATCAGTCGGATCGGCGGTGCGATTTTATATATTATTATTTAGGCCTACTGAGGAATTATCACATTATTGTACAGCATAAAAATAAATAAAATAAAAGCTACAAAGTGCCTTTAAAGCGAAAAGTGGACAATTTAACCATATTAAAGCTAATGAAAGTGCCACGGGGTCACGGAGATCACCAGGATTCATGCTCCAGGGTGCACAGCCTGGCAATCCAAGACATCCTGTTTGGGACATTATTGTTAGACAGTCTGACTTTGCCATTATTAGGGCTTAGGCTAACAATATGCACCAGTCCATTATTATGTCCAAAAGGCTGGGACAACGCCTCGGCATGCACACACACACACACACACACACACACACACACACACGCACACATGCACACGCACACGCACGCGCGCGTGTGCAAGCTTCCACGTGATGTCAAGCTGTGCAAATCCTCATTAACTCCCAGAGTATGATAAAACATGATTCTCTTCATCCCACCAACATCATATAAGAGGAGTCAGTATTTCAGGCTGCCCGCAGTAAATCTCTAATTATGACTTTATTTGAAGAAAACAAGGGAGCACTTAATAAGCAAATGAGAGCGATAATAACTTGGAATATGGAATGGAACCACGCAAACTAGATTATAGCGCAAAAACCCCTGCTGAGAGAGTGCAAGAGAGAGTGAGGAGAGAGAGATCTAAATAGAGAATGAGTAAATTATGAGGCTAAGTATGCAAAGCTGTATAATTATGTCTGTCTTTGAATGCAGACTGAGATGAGTGGGTACAAAAACATACTCTCTCATATACTGTATGTTCACACAAATGCAAAATAAACACAGGCATGCATGCATACCCACATTTATAGTGTATTTGCGCCTTGTGTCCTGTATACAAAGTACAAACACACTGTTCTGAATGCATTTAATTCATTTATTTTATTTATAAGGCCTTGTGTGGTAATTAAGCTTCCTGTGTACCTATTCTTGCTTTTAGATCCAAAGGTTACTGGACATTCAACACGTTCATAAACACACAGATATATCAGTCCACCAGTGTTGATTTCGTCGACTGAAACTAAGACGAAAATAATGTTCGTCGACTACTTTTTTCACTGACGAAAACTAAATGGAAACTAAATGAAAACTAAGCTATGATGACTAAAACTAAGACTAAATATACTGACAATTTCGTCAACAAATAAAAACTAGACTAATGTTAGGAAGGGACTAGTGGACAAGAGATCCAGTATCTCTGGCTCTGGACATGACAAACATTGGAGCAGGAGACGATGGTAAAAGGTGTAACAAGATGTGATTAATTAAATTAGGCCTAAAGACAATGAACTAAAGAATGAGCTGAAGAACAACCTAATAAAACGCTACAGATCCTATGGGGTGGAGACAGTAATCACTGGGTCAAGTCAAGTGTGAATGTGTGAAACATATAGTGTAGTGCGTGTGTGGATGGAAAGCAGAACAGGGCATGGAGGACAAAGCATGGAGATAGTGGCGACAGCAGGTCTGTCTCCTCTGGATCTCTCAGCGTGAATGGCAGGGACATGGTATTTATAGACACCTGGAGGCACCGGACCCAGGTGCCTCGCCATTGAGCAAGCTGGAATGCCCCACCCGGAGCCATTGAAAGGAGAGTTCTGCCAATGAGGGGGCAGAAAACACGTGTGTGCATGTAACTCGTTTGTCACTCTATAAAGCCCTATAGACTCCAACAATACAATGCATTCCGTGAACTTCTGGTTCAGTATATAAAAGGATAGAGTCCGAACCGGAGCGTTTGTCAACAAATAGAAACTAGACTAAAATGTTAGGAAGGGTCTAGTGGAGAAGAGATCCAGTATAAGTCATTTTGCAATTAGTTGCATGCTGAAAAGAGCCGATCTACAAGCTGATCTACTGGGCTTGTAGATCAGCTATTTTCAGCAAGTGAAAAAAAAAATGACCATGGCATCAAGGCCCGCCAAAATACATTTTGTAAAATCTTATGATATTTAGTCGACTAAAACTAGACTAACACTAAAACATTCCAGGTGACTAAAATGTGACTAAATGAAAACTATTTAAGAGACTATGGGCCCTATTATGCGTGTCTTAAGTACCAGGTCTTATTCCTTAACTTAAGACCTGGAGGCGTGGTCAATGCCATTTGGCCACTCAGAATAGCCAAATGGCATTGATCACGCCTCCAGGTCTTAAGTTAAGGAATAAGACCTGGTACTTAAGACACGCATAATAGGGCCCTATGACTAAAACTAAAATCTAAATCTGCTGCCAAAAACAACACTGGACCCAACACAAATCTCCAGATGCTTTTTATTTTTTATTTATTTCTTTCAGCTGGTGGCGAAATAATATTAATAATAAAAAATCCCTCAGGATCCTAGAATAACCAAGGAGAGGTCGGATACTTGGATCTTGGCACTGGGATTGTAACATTTCTATCTTATTGATCATTAATGTGACATTTGCCAAGCAAATATATAAATATTCTAGAACAAGTTATTATGTTCTGATTATTTATGTGCAATTTTTACTGATTAATCTCAATAGCACATAGTACAAATTTTGTAAAATGAAGAAGGAACAAACCAGGGAAATTATTTTTCAATAACAATACAGCAAAACCAAAGGATCAAGAAGTCACATAAAAGAAGACAATATAACATATCAAAATATTGCAAGTATAAAGACAGTACAATTCTATAAACTATATAGTTCAGTTTATAATTATTAGACCTACATTTTTGAGTGGTGTAAACCACTCCTACAACTGGCTTTGTTAGTTTGTCTGTCTGTCTGTTCGTACCAAAAAATGAGCATGGTTGCTATGGTCACCCAGTTCACACAGTGTGATTTCATTACGTCAGACCACAGCTGATCAGTCTATATAAGACCTTACACCACTCAGTTCACACGGGTGTGATTTTTGAGTACTATAACTACTTGAAAGTGGTCCTTGTGTGCTTCCCTGAATTAGTGAATTTAGTGTCAACCTAATTCACGGTCTGGCAGAGGAGAACGCAATGTTGAAATGTTATGAAAGGCAGGTATTCTACACAGGCATCCATTTATTAATAGGCTAGAGATCAGCAGTTAGCCCACTGTGTCTCTGTCTGTGGTGCTCTCTCTCTCTCTCTCTCTCTCTCTCTCTCTCTCTCTCTCTCTCTCTCTCTCTCTCTCTCTCTCTCTCTCTCTCTCTCTCTCTCTCTTTCATGCCGTCTTTCTGTTTATATTTGGGCCCCAGTGAAAGTAGTGCGGGAGCAGGCAGTACTTGAACTTTGCTGCGGGGCAGGAGGAGTGAGCGGTCAAAAATAACCTGCGGGCAGGATGAAAATGAAACCATTCCGGGACCGGGTGGAAGCGGTCAGAGATCCGATGGGAGTGTGGTGGGCAGCAGGATTAAGAAAACATTCCCGTGCAGGGCTCTAGTGTGAACCTCTGTGTACTTTATACTGCTATCCCAATGACAATAAGTACAGTAGCATGCCAAGTCCAGTTTATTTATAAATCACATTTAAAAACCAATAACATTTTACCAAAGTGCTGCACATTTCGCTGTACAAGTCAAGCAGAACCACAATTAAAAGCTAACATGAATACAAAATAAGAAAACACAAAATTTAAATTAAGGTATAACCGCATGGCAAACATTAAGATGTGGGGAGGGGGGTGGGTTGTGGGCGGTGCCGGGTGGTATGTGTATTTTGTGAATAAAAACAAAACAAAAACAAAATATATAAAAATAAAAATAAAAGATGTATGCAGACTTATACAGTAGGACAATTAAAACAATTGTGTATTAAAGAGGGATTTAAAAGAGATATAAAAAAGCATATAAAAGAGTAAACTATTCCAAAGCCTTGTGGCAGCAATTTAATGGACACGATCATTGTGGAACAATAACCAGACCAAGGAATAGACAAACATAATTATCTCCACATGGCCGGGTGGCCAAAGGTTGGAAGGCCGGAGATGATGTTTTCGCCTCTGTCTGTCCGTATGTGTCCCCGTCTGTGTGAACAGCTACTGTATCAGCATGCTGGACTGAACCTTTGCACACACACTCCCAATAGGCCAAGTAAAAATCATTTACCCCAAATTCTCAAATTGGCCTTATGGTAACAGGCCTCACATTTTGGCCTATAACTCTTGAACTGTAGGTCGCATTGGTCAATATTGTTTTCCCTGTATTCCATGGCTATAGTGACACAACTCATCTTATACTGTATGCCCTGCCCATTTCCGCCTGACTATACACCACAGTGTTGAGTGGTGTACACAAACATGTCAACTTAATCATGGAATTCATTCACATTTAAGCTGGACTATACAAGCCGCAAACCCACAACATTGTGAGCACTGAGTGCATCTCATGTCTATGATGTCCGTGAACGCATCCTGAAGAGCATAATGTTGAATTCTCAACACCCTTCACTAGCGTTGACCAACACCTCTCTCTCTCTCTCTCTCTCTCTCTCATTTCTCCTCTCCACTGTTCCCTCGTTCCAAATCTCTTCAGGTCACTCTTTCAGCTACAGGAGATGAAATTGACTTGTAAAGAGACAAGTATTCACTGAGGGGTTCAGCATTCAAGGTTCATTTCATTTTATTCGCTACTAGGGCTGTCTGTCTGTTCGCTTGTTAAAGATATGAGCTGTGTGTGTGTGTGTGTGTGTGTGTGTGTGTGTGTGTGTGTGTGTGTGTGTGTGTGTGTGTGTGTGTGTGTGTGTGTGTGTGTGTGTGTGTACATTGCTCTTTGTGTCTCTGCCATTCAGGCAGCTGTACATATGTCACACAGTCTCACTTTCTATACATGGTTATATTTGACATATGCTTAACGGAAGCCTGGGGGATAACTCACAGTGCTCTCTATCTCTCTCTCTCTCTCTCTCTCTCTCTCTGTGTGTGTGTGTGTGTGTGTTGCGTGTGCATGAATGCATACGTGTGTGCGCATCTAGGTGTCTGAGAATGACAGCTTCATTATCTTGTATGAAAGTGGGACAAATGGATGCATGTCTCTCTATCAGTGTGTGTGTGTGTGTGTGTGTGTGTGTGTGTGTGTGTGTGTGTGTGTGTGTGTGTGTGTGTGTGTGTGTGTGTGTGTGTGTGTGCGAGCGTGCGTGCGTGCGTGCGTGCGTGCGTGCGTGCGTGCGTGCGTGCGTGCGTGCGAGAGAGCGAGAGAGAGAGAGAGAGAGAGAGAGAGAGAGAGAGAGAGAGAGACTGTGAGTCCTTGTATGGGAACACACAGCTGCACATGCACAGCCTGTCCTGTATAACACAGCTATCTTATTTTTATTTTAATCTTTCTTTCTTTCTTTTTCCAGTCATTGCCTTTTCTCTCTTTTTTATTCAACTTTTCTGTTCAAATCAGCCAACAAGGAAGAGATTTTCAGCATGAAGTGTCTGTAGAAACCATTTTACCTGAGGACGATTCTACAAATGTCTTCTAAATCCTGA
The DNA here is from genome assembly GCF_951216825.1 of Electrona antarctica. Taxonomy (NCBI): domain Eukaryota; kingdom Metazoa; phylum Chordata; class Actinopteri; order Myctophiformes; family Myctophidae; genus Electrona; species Electrona antarctica. The sequence continues at coordinate 49,358,309 of NC_136808.1, read as the reverse complement.
CAGTTTTCTGAATAACCCATGTTTCTATGTCAGTGGTTCTCAAACTATTTCATGTCAAGGACCCCCAAGATTATATGTAATTGACTGCCGACCCCCATCTGAAAATATGTTGTTCCAGGGACACCCCAGAAGCAAAGATTTGAGTTAAAAAAAATATTTGAGTAAAAATGTACTCGGTGCCGCGCTATGAGCGCGTAGATCTTCTATTTTTCAACAGCTAAAGCATAACATAATGCTAAAAACACCAAAGGGGGTTCCTGCCCAGAAATTAAACAGGGAGGCCAGCTCTTCACCAGAGCAATTGCTGACATATGGAAGCATGGATCATTCCTCCAACAATGGCGGGACGTAAATGTTGTTACCATCCGGCAATATAGGGGAATGTCCCTTCTGTCCTGTTGCCGGCAAGGTTCTTGCCAAAGTGATTACGGTCCAGACTCATAACATATCATAACAGAACACCTATTGAGTCTCAATGTGGCGTCAGGTCGCAGCACTGTGGGAATGATACAAGTATAGAGAGCAAACATCAAGACCTATATACATGGCTTTCGTGGACCTATCAAAGGCCTTTGAAAGGGTCAACGTAGACTTGCTCTGGGCGGTCTTTCTCATGGTTGTCAGCTGCCCCCAGACGTTTGTCAACATCCTGCTAATGGGATGATGGTTCAACAGGAAGACTGGAGTCCAGGCCTTTAACATTATGTTAGACAGGGCTGTGTGCTTATGTTAGACACGCCACCTGTACTCTTCAACATCTTCCTCATGAGCGTCACCTGGCTACTGCACAAAGATGGAGGTTGAGGTAAGCAGTGGTGTTTACTGTGTTAGTAACATAGTATAGATTACAGTTTGGATGGGGACCTATGTAACATCAGGAGGCTGCAGGCCAAGGTCAGTGTGCAGATGACTGTGCCGTTGTGACACATACATCAGAGGCTCTGCAAGCAACACTAACAGCTGCTGTGGAGGCTTATAGACTGCAAAGACTGAGGTACTCTGCCAGTGGTTGTGGAACTCCCCTCCCCCAACTCGACCGCCATCACCTGTCTTCAACATCGACAGCAAGCCTTTATAGCAGTTGTCCCATATTGTAAATATCTTGGGATTATCCTCTCCGAAAACTGCATAATGGACAGTGATGTTCAAAATTGGATAAGGTTTGCCTCCTTATTTGGTAGGCTGTGTAAGATTGTGTTTATGAACAAAGACCTCAGAATACAGACCAATACAGACTATCAAGGGGTTTCATTAGGGATATTATCAGGGTTTTGCTCAAGGACACTTCGACACTAACTTTTACCCCTGGGCCACTGGCTGCCCTGAAAAGAGACCTCATGCAGAATACAGACCATGGTAGCAGTCATCTGTGTTCCCAATACTACTCTACAGATGTGAAGCTTTGCCCTTGCATCGCTGATAGATAAATTCTGACATGTTGTTTACATGTCATGTCAAGTTGGCCATTCCATCATATTCTGTTGGTCAACACATATAGAACTTTGGGCCCAGACCGTGTTCCATATAGGTCATATTTGGTCATCTTGCCCTTTTATCATCATTTTACTCTTAGCCTACTGCCTGTTTACTCCGGGTTGTTCTTCTTATCATCATAAATGTCATGTCATCCATGTTTATGGCCAAAATATGTTTTCATCTGTCCCATTTAATATCTTGTTGACTCCTTATTCGGTCTCCCTACTGTCTGTCCCCAGGCAAGTTAACTAGCATACTGAGAGGTCTATTTTGATTTGAGACTACATGCATTTGACCTTGATGCCTAGTGAGAAAGTAGATAGCCAGGCATCTCTCTGTCGAAAGTTCAGTGCAGGGAAAGTTATCAACAGGTTGCCTGGCAACGCCAGCGTCCACGCTTTCCCGGTCTATGGCCATCAAGGACTGAACCAAGGAAGATGTCACGATACCAGACTCATCATCCATGTGCTGGTCCAATGAGTACTCGACAACCAGCACCACCGTGGATATTGCGGAAATGAACTATCTATTGAGCCAATGAACGTTTATCAACAACTGACGTCAGATGCAGTATAAGCCAGGAAGATGCTGTGAAGAGGGGCAGTTCGGATCCATATTGGAACAATTGAATACTCTAAATTATAGTGATGTATTGTACTATTATTATTATTATCTGAACCATGTAGCACATTCTCTATGTAAATTGACTTTATTACCTACTAAAAAGTACAGTTAAAACCTTAAACTTCCTCTCAGAACTTTATTTCGTCTGTCTCCAATTCGTTTTTAAGGTATCCTTCTATTTTTTATGGTAGAGTGACTGTCATTCAAGATTTAAAGGGCTACTCACTAATTTTTAAGGTAAATACAGCACGGTATTTGGTCTCCCTGCTGGGTTATTGAAGATATATATATTTACAGTCCTTTCTAATTAGCATTACAGAATAGATATAATTTATTTTTATCCATTAATACGATCCTTGGGGTCGCCGGAATTTTATTTCCATCAATTGGTCGATCGAGCCGGATTCAGAACCCTGCAAGTGTTAATCACTAGACAGGGGGACAGAAAAAAGAATCAGTTTTTTTTTTTTTTTCCAAATTTACAGTTTTTTTTCCCCCATTTTTTTTACCCATTATAATTCTTTTTTAATTAGACATTTTTGTGTTGCCTCGTTTGAAGAGCTGCTCTCCATCTTGACTCCTTCGACGTGAACAACGATATAAGGTAGGAATCAATTTACAGAGAAAATGTGCTGCATATAGTACTTCACATCATGGAAATTATTTACGTCTTTAGTAAATAAAAGCAGACTAATTATGTGACGGAGCTATCATGGCCACGTCAGATATGACGTCTGTTCCCTCTCCCCCTCCACACACCCTTTTCCCTTTTTGTTTTATTTATTTTTTTTTTTTTATTTAGCGCTGTGGCATAGCGTAGCTTTTGCTTTTTACTAGATAGTTTAATGATTAGTATGATTCATTTATCTCGTTCCCCTCCTCAGCTGAGGCGATTTTTTCCCTGTCCGACTGTTTGATTTACACTTTTCTTATCTACATTTGTTTTGTGTCTCCCATTCCTCTCCCGTTAGTGATGTGTGTGCGTGCGCTTACTTTGTAATGCATGTCAGTGCAGTCTCAGTGTGCGTGTGTGCGTGCGTGTCTCTCCCTCCCTGTCCATCCATGCCCTGCTGATTATGTTGTGTGTGTGTGTGCGTGCGTGTCCCCCTCCCAGTCTGTGCTGTGGGAACGCCATCTTGTTTTATAACTTCAGAAGTGTATTAGGAATAGTTCTTTTTACAGTTTTTACTGCATTTACATTTTTTATCATTGCCTTAAGATTACATCTGAATATTTTTCATAATATTACATGTAACATTAGGTACAAATTTCAGTGTATCCTATTTTGTGTCTGTATGCCTGAAAGAGCAGCCCTGTCTGTTTATCTGCGTAATATCTCTCATGTGAAATGCACAGTGTGAGAACAGTCTCTTTCTCTCTGTCCTCCCTCTATATGTGAAATACATAGTGTGAGTGACATATGTCTCTGACATATGTCTGTCTCTCTCTATTCTCCCTCCATATGTGAAATGCACAGTGAGAACGGTCTGTCTCTGTCTGTCCTCCCTCCAGGTGAGATTTACGGGGATAACGCTGGGCCTGGGTCTGTCTCTTTCTCTCTCTCCCTGTGTATGTGTGGAATACTCCCTTTTTGAATTAAATAAATTATTTTCAGTCATAAAAGTTTTAAAATTCAAGACAGAACTTATTCTCCCTATTTATCATTTTTATTACTACATTTATTTTGTCCAATTTATTTATTTATTTATTTCCCCCAGCTAACGAATGGTCACAATAGGTTGTCTATCATACATCTAAACTTTATAACGTTTCAGGACATACGTAGGTCCTATCTCTTCAGTTTGGCTATACCTCTCCTAACTTCATACTGTGAGTGGCAGAGCGTTGTGTTTCAGTTAGCTGCTGGAGTACACTGCTTGCGTCGCCTCTATATTTTCTTTCCATTATATTTTCTGCTCTTCTTGGCCGGAACAGTAGAGGATTAACAGGGTACTTATTTTATCTTAACCGTGACCCTCAACAGTATTTAACTCTTAGTTATTCTCCCTTTAGAATTATTTTCCCCTTAAAGAAACATTTCACCATTTTCCAAAGTGAACAGATCACACTGTTCTTTCCATTCATTTTTTAAGTATATTCTCCTCTCTTTTAACTACAGGAGGGAGATTATGTAGCCCATTTTCATTTCTTTCATTTGAACACTTTCATACCGGCATTTATTTTATAATTTTCTCTCCATTTCATATTTTCCGGCTATAGGCAACTAATGCCTATTTTGCCATTTATGGGTACGATGTCTCTGACATACCAGTTAGCACTGGGGGAATGAGTGTTGAGGGTAGCCATCTCTTCACTCCCGTATACTTTGCTGATTCGTGAACTACGAGACAATTTGACCGTCTATTTTTGGCCATTAAGTGCTAGGAGCCATGAAGTGCTATCTGCTAGTTTATCGAGAGGCTTAACCTGTCACGTGTTTTTGTGTAGGGTTGTCTGATTTTCTTCCTCTGCGAGGAACACCTTTTTATGACTTTTGTGAAAGTCAATTTATAACCGGTGCAAATATTTGTTTAAATTTATCATTTATTAGTCATGTTTTTGCCCCTATTTAACCTGTCTCACCAATGTGTTATAGTTTTCCTATATGGAATTCTGCCTGCCAAACTACACAGTAAACCCTCAAGTATTGTATTTTTTTTATTTCATTTTTTAAACACCCAGTTACATTGTCATTATACATTCTCACCTGATATTTTTCCCTGTATAATTCTGATATTTTGTTTTCTTTATGGTTCACCCACAGGATTTTCTGGCCACTATCACTGGTATAGACGTGAAGGGCGGGGTGTCAGGAGATCAAGGTGAGTGACATATGCGGGTCATAGTGCACTCTCTTGTTCTCTCTGAACCTCAGCCTTGAGTACTGTATTTCCCAGTGATAGTGAGTACTGGAAACCCAGCCTCAGTTCATTATTAATTATTCATTATTGGTTATGTTTTCTACCTCACCATGCCTTTAAGGTTAATTTTATTTCACCATGCCTCTAATGGTTATTTTATTTTTATTTTTTATTACCCTGATTCAATCATTATTTATATTTTTGCACCAACCACACTCATACTCGTACAGTTTTTTTGTTTGTTTCCCCCCACCCCCCTTCCCCCTTCACCCATTGTCCTTCCATTTCTTATTTTCTTTATTTGTTTTTATGTTTTGAGAACACTTGCTTCTTTGTTATATAAACAGCTATCTTATCACCATCCCTCCCAGTTTTGGGTGCATTCCAATCGGGAACGCAGCCTTCCCAACTTAAGGTTAAATGTAGTCCATTCATGACACTCAAGGTTAATTTTATACCGTTTTTGACACTCTCAGTTTTAGGGTGTTTTCCCATTTTTTTACCATGGACATCCACTGTCTCCATCATTTAATGCAACTTATTTTATTGATGTTATTGATTTGATATTAATATTGGGCCTTGGCCAAAGTATTTTTCTCTCCTTTCTCTCCTCTGATATTCATATCGCAGGTAGTCAAAGAAGTCAGAACCAAACCTCTGCTGTGGCATTCCATTGCCATTATCCCATAGTTAAGTTACCATTCTGAATTCAATAATTCTTCCACATATGTCCCAGTTCATATCTCCAAAACATGTTTTAATTTTTTTCCCTTGGCTTTCTTTCTCTGTTCATCCATTCTCCAGGAACTGGTGTGTGCCTCCCCATTAGGACCGACGAGGACTCAGGAAGTATTGAATAAAGGGAATGAGGAATATACCATCTCATGTGAGTTTTGTCTAAATTATTTTCAGGATACATGGACATAGATCCTATGGACTTGTATCCAGGCCTGTTGGCTATGAGAACCCACCTTTGTGGATGATAATGTTAGTAAGGTTTCCACAGGACCCTAGACTAAATTTTTTGACTTTTCACTAACTTCTACCTGTCATAAGGATAGCCTCTCTTAAGTTTACTGTGGTTTGCTGTTTGAGAGCTCTGAAATGTGACCCACTGATGTGATCTGAAGGAATGTGATTAGTGCACCTGGCTGACGAAGCCCCCATGTTGAAGGTACTGTGGTCCATTTGAACCTTGGCTCCAAATTTTAGGTTGTTTCGGTCATTAATTTATACAAGACCCATTTTTGGGTGGAACATGACATGGTATTTTTCTGTTTACCTTAGGTTCAATGCCCCTTACCTCAATGTAGATATTTTGATATATAGATATATTTTACCATCCCAATTTGTTCAACACCCAAGCTGTAATCTCATCCATATCTTTCTCCCTTCTATCTTTCCTATTTTCTTAATCATTCTCATTTTTCAGATCCACCATTCAATCAATAAATCAGTTCTATTGTTGTGGTATAGGGAAAGTCATTTGATGTTTTGAATTAATTAGGTACATTTATATAATTTTGTTGTTGTTGCTAGTTGCTTAGCTTATGCTTTTATTATTATTATTTTTTATTTAAAAAAAAAAATAGGTTTTAATTGTTTTTTTTTTTCCACATTCGGACATCCTAAATTCCATAAATTATAATTGACCTTTTCCCATTTTTAATTAGGTTTATTTTGTTGCCACCTTGACATTATTGGTAAACAAAGGGCGGAGTTGATAGATAAATTCTGACATGTTGTTTACATGTCATGTCAAGTTGGCCATTCCATCATATTCTGTTGGTCAACACATATAGAACTTTGGGCCCAGACCGTGTTCCATATAGGTCATATTTGGTCATCTTGCCCTTTTATCATCATTTTACTCTTAGCCTACTGCCTGTTTACTCCGGGTTGTTCTTCTTATCATCATAAATGTCATGTCATCCATGTTTATGGCCAAAATATGTTTTCATCTGTCCCATTTAATATCTTGTTGACTCCTTATTCGGTCTCCCTACTGTCTGTCCCCAGGCAAGTTAACTAGCATACTGAGAGGTCTATTTTGATTTGAGACTACATGCATTTGACCTTGATGCCTAGTGAGAAAGTAGATAGCCAGGCATCTCTCTGTCGAAAGTTCAGTGCAGGGAAAGTTATCAACAGGTTGCCTGGCAACGCCAGCGTCCACGCTTTCCCGGTCTATGGCCATCAAGGACTGAACCAAGGAAGATGTCACGATACCAGACTCATCATCCATGTGCTGGTCCAATGAGTACTCGACAACCAGCACCACCGTGGATATTGCGGAAATGAACTATCTATTGAGCCAATGAACGTTTATCAACAACTGACGTCAGATGCAGTATAAGCCAGGAAGATGCTGTGAAGAGGGGCAGTTCGGATCCATATTGGAACAATTGAATACTCTAAATTATAGTGATGTATTGTACTATTATTATTATTATCTGAACCATGTAGCACATTCTCTATGTAAATTGACTTTATTACCTACTAAAAAGTACAGTTAAAACCTTAAACTTCCTCTCAGAACTTTATTTCGTCTGTCTCCAATTCGTTTTTAAGGTATCCTTCTATTTTTTATGGTAGAGTGACTGTCATTCAAGATTTAAAGGGCTACTCACTCATTTTTAAGGTAAATACAGCACGGTATTTGGTCTCCCTGCTGGGTTATTGAAGATATATATATTTACAGTCCTTTCTAATTAGCATTACAGAATAGATATAATTTATTTTTATCCATTAATACGATCCTTGGGGTCGCCGGAATTTTATTTCCATCAATCGCTGCCACATCCATCAGCTGGAGAACGTTTACATCAAATGTATCAAGCCCATCCTTGGGCCAACCTGATGCGATCGTGTACCACACTCATCATCATCGTTTTTCGACCACAGTCGAGATTATGGATTTCACAATGCCACGCCAGACTTCCCATGAAGTCCTTCATTGACATGAGTCCCTAGCGATCTGGTCTGCTTTTGAGGCAGGATTCCAGAGAAGAACGGAAGATATAACCTCATGATCAGCTCTGTAGCAGTGGCCGGCAAACTGCAGTGTTCTTCTGGACCGGACTAGTGAAGAAACACCGGGAAGGTTGCCGTATATTAGAGAAGTCGATGGGTGGCTCTTCCAAGAGATATTTTGCGCTCTCATTAGAAGGCAGGTGTAAGTGCCATCCAGTCGTTTCTCAAATTCCTTTGAAAGTGTCCATGTCTCCAGTAGACACAAAAGTCCTGAGTAGAACTGGTACAAAGAGCATGGAGGCCACATTATTTCAGTACCAACTGTGATGTGATACACACCATGGCCACCAATCTGCCAGAGGTCAAGAGAGGAGATACAAGGACCAGCTTAAGACAAAGAGGTGTAGAATACAGTACACACGGCTGGAAAGCTCTGACTCGGAGCGCCCTCTTTGGCGGCAACTTTGCCAAGCTGGACTTCAATGCTTTGAAGAGGAGGTGAGCGAAAGGAGTGTGGTGAACGAAAGGAAACGGAGAAAGATGTTCACTGCAGCCCAAGACTACCGCTATTAAATACCGACTTCATATCATATGCAATAGACCATGTGGCTCTCACCTTGGACTTCACAGTCACCTCAAAACGCACCTAAAGTGTGTGTGCGTACATGTGTGTGTGTGTGTGTGTGTGTGTGTGTGTGTGTGTGTGTGTGTGTGTGTGTGTGAGAGAGAGAGAGAGAGAGAGAGAATGCGTTGTGTGAGTGTGTGTGTGTGTGTGTGTGTGTGTGTGTGTGTGTGTGTGTGAGTGTGAGTGTGAGTGTGAGTGCGTGTGCGTGTGCGTGTGTGTGTGCTGTGTGTGTGTGTGTGTGTGTGTGTGTGTGTGTCTGTTGACAGGCAGGCCCAGTAAGTGATGACTGTGTCTAAATGTTGATCACTGGGAGATGCTCTGTTGTTCTGAAATGAGGTGGCAGGGGAGACATGAGTGGTTGTGTGTGTGCGTGTGTCTGTGTGTGGAGGTGGGGGGGGGTTGGGGGGGCTTGCTGGCAGATGTCAAAAGCCTTTCCAGACGCGCTGACAACTCTCTTAGTAGCTGGAAGCCTTGAGAGTCAAGACAGGTGTGTGTGTGTATGTGTTTGTGTTTGTGTGTGTGTGTGTGTGTGTGTGTGTGTGTGTGTGTGTGTGTGTGTGTGTGTGTGTGTGTGTGTGTGTGTGTGTGTGTGTGTGTGTGTGCGCGTGTGTGTGTTTGAGAAGAACAGACGTGACCTGCCCCTCCCCCTTCCCCATCTGCATCCTGACATCTGACAGTAGCATCACACCAAGCCAGTGCACGCACGCGCGTGTGTGTGTGTGTGTGTGCAAAGCGTGTAAGTGCATGTAAATGACTCCACATGTCATCTGTGAGGGGAGAGGTGGGATGGACATGCAACCACTCACTCCCCCCCCCTCCCACACACACACACACACACACACGCACACAGTGCCCTCAGGGTAGACTGGGTCTCACCTCCTGTCTCATTTCTGTGGGTCAGTCTCACACACTTCTGACGGGGTCACACACCTTTCCTCTCATTATTAACCTGCAGTAAAACACATTGTGTGTGTGTGTGTGTGTGTGTGTGTGTGTGTGTGTGTGTGTGTGTGTGTGTGTGTGTGTGTGTCTGGGGTATCGCTGTAGATTTGCCATATATTCGGAAGCCTGGGCCATGTGCATAAACTGACCATGAGTGGCCTAAGAATAGCTGGCATGACAAAAAGCAAAGCCAAACAACTTGCCAAATACTGTTCTGTTCCGGCTGTTATAAGCAGTTTGTCTGTGTGGAGGAGGAGGTGCCATGTGTATCCTTAAGTGAACATGAACTGTCAACCCCGTTATATTTGTTTCCTTGTAAAATTAATTGTAATTTGTGGATTCAAATAAAGAAATCGAAATGTGTGTGTGTGCGTGTGCGTGTGCGTGTGCGTGTGCGTGTGTGTGTGTGTGTGTGTGTGTGTGCGTGTGCGTGTGCGTGTCATCACCTTTATTTATACTCGGAAATACAGTTGAGGGCAAGCCCTCATTTTCAATGTAGCCGAGGTTACAATACACAAAATACAGTCACAAAACAATACATCAACACAACATTATAAATCAGGATAAATTACAAAGGAACTTTATACAGAACAACCATCAGAAAAATAGATCATTGGAGCAGGAGCAATCACGGTGAAAAATGTTCTGGAGCATTCCTTTGAACTGACCGAAGGATGTTCATTCCACGAAGTTGGGCCATTGACAGAAAAAGCTGTCTTGCCCAACTCTGTCTGGGCCTGAGGAACCTTGAGCCTTAAGAAATCACTAGAGCGGGTCTGATAGGAGCTATTGTTCAGTTCCATCATGGAACAAATATAGTCAGGGAGCATCCCAGGCTGGGATTAAAGCCAATATCATGCAATTTTTGCAGAAGTAGCACATGATTGACTGTGTCAAAGGCTTTAGAAAGATCCACAAACAGGGCCGCACAATGTTTTATCTCATCTAAGGCGGAGATGATATTGTTAGTTACGAGAGTGACAGCGGTAACTGTACTGTGATTGGATCGAAAGCCGGACTGATTTAAATTTAAAACAGAGAAATTGGAAAGAAATACTTTTAACTGGGAGTGTTTCCAGGATTTTAGCAAGACATGTGTGCATGTGCGTGTGTGTGTGTGTGTGTAGTTGTAGGTGTGGAGGGTAAGCACGTGTGTGAGAAAAAGAGAGAGTAGTAGAGGGTGTGTTGTGTGTGAGAGAGATGGAGAGCGTGGTGTGTTTGAGAGTGAGATTGACAATCTGTGTGTGAGACAGAGAGAATGTGTGTGTGTGTGTGCGCGCGCGTGTGCGTGTGCGTGCGTGTGTGTGTGTGTGTGTCCTGGGGGTATCACCTATCACATTAGCGATGTGACAGTCGGTCCAGCCTCCTCTCTCATTACCTGTCAGTCAAGCAGCATGTGGTCACATTCAACTCACAACTCACTCCACTCACCTTACTGAGCAACACAGCTCCATTACACCGCTCGCTCGCTTGCTCGCGCCTTGCCCCCGGGCCCGGACTCTTCATTCTTCATCCACCATGTTTTTTTTGTGGTGACCTTTTAAAATAGCCAAATGTTTTCTGAATGTTCGCCTATTATGACTTGCCCGATATGATATGGACGCTATAGGGTTCATGTGGTTAAAACAGTTTAAGGGCCCATGACGTAGATGTCCGTCATGGTACTTAGTACGGTCATGTGCCCGAGACGGAGATTGATTAATCTCTGTCAAGTTAGTGATATCAAAACCGGTCGCATCACTCCACAGCCTAGAAGCGCTTGTTGTGCAATCCTCCGTGTTGCACAACAGTGACACGTCATCAAAAAATTTCCCTGCCTGTTTTTGCCGATGACAACGAAAATCTTAAAACGTTAATAACTCGCGATCTAAATCATCCCGCCTAATTATAAAAAAAGGTTATATGTTTGACGGGCCCCCGCTGTCCAGTTGCTAGTCTCGTTACATTTTATCTTACCTCCCGTTGTTGTCGATCGCATCGATAGTGTTGTGGCTATTGTTAGCTGCTACACAGACATTCACAACAACATCCAGTCCGTCGGTAAAAGTGGTCCGGGCGCTATAAACGATGGGCACATTTTATTAATGGATTAAATAAGGCCCTTAAGGTGTTAATGGAGGTTTTATTTGACGTGTACAAAGTGCTTCTAATTCTTTTTTTATAGAAGGATTTCATACATATTTGTTGCGACTGTAGGTCGCAGATTACTATATGAAAACCTGCAAACCCTGTCAGTCAGTCCGTCCGTCACGCCTCCATATGGTCGTCAGTCCGTCACGTCTTGTGACATGCTCCATATATGGCCGTCTCCATATATGTAGATCACGACACTGACCTCAGGGCGTCTTACTGGTTGCATGCAAGTCAATTTAATCTGTTAACAACTTGGCTTTAATCGTGGAAATGTCAAACAGAGTGGTTTCAAAACCCTGCAGTCAAGCAGTAGCTCTAGATCAGAACAGAAACAATTGATATAAATACAAATCTATGCATTTATGTAGATCTACAATGTATCTGTCATCTGTGAAAGACTGAATGAACATGAGAAAGAAAGAGACAGATGGTGAGCGAGGGGAGTAATTGGACGTAGTGAGATATAATGATAAATACCTGCCGTGTGTGTGTGTGTGTGTGTGTGTGTGTGAATGAATATCTGCTTTGTGCACAGTGTTGTGGTTGGTTGAACAATATCGTATCCGGGGAAAATACATCTGCCGGAGGTTCCGGACGGACAATTCCACCGATACACTCTCTGCCTTATGTTGTGACCAGGCTTTTCTCTTCGCAGATGAGTAAGGTAGGGACAGAGGCTTGTGTTTGTGTGCGTCTGTCAATATAGCTAGACCTCACAGTGTCATAGTGTGACCATTTCTGATGACCAATAGGATTATAATAAAGTCTGTTGGGGGGGGGGTTGGCAACAACAGTTCCACAGAATGGACCCAGGTGAGTTTGTCTCATTATCAGCTGAAAACATGAACTAGTGGGAGTTTCAAATTTACTTTGGTTGTCATTAAGCTGAAAATGGTGCTGTGTGTGCGTGTGTGTGTGTGTGTGTGCGTGCGCTCGTGTGTGCGCGTGCATGCATGCGTGTGTCTATCTATGCCTATAAATGCATGAATACATAACATAGCATAGAGTTTTGTGCTTCATTTGATTGTGAATGAGCAAATTTGTTTGTGTCTGTAGCCCATTGTGGCAGAGTATTACTGTGTGTGTGTGTGTAGCAGTGTTGTGCATGTGAATGTGTGTGTGGCAATGTTTTGAGTATGTGTGCGTGTGTGCGTGTGTGTGTGTGTGTGTAACAATGTTTTGTGCCCCCCCAGGCTGGCTCCATCACCCCCTACCCTCCACCAATAGAAGGCACCAGCTGTCTCTCCTCATTTACATAGTCTCTCCTCCCACTAATGGAATTAGCCACAAGTTTCCTGAGGTGAGGCAAAACACACACACACACACACACACACATACGCACGCACGCATGCGCATGTGTGTGTGTGTGCATGTGTGTGTGTGTGTGTTAGTGATATTTGAGAGATATTTTTGGGGTGGGAGTGGGGGGAGGGGGGGCTGCGAAGGTCAATGATAAGACATTAAGATTGCTGCTCACTGCGACAGCCATGAGGAACAAAGACTACACGTCAACAAAACACCCCCAGGAAGTCATATAGCCAGCCAATCAGCAAGCTAATCAATCAGTTAGTCATCCAATCATCTAGCGTGCCTGTCAGCCAGTCATTTTGTAATTCAAGTAGCAGTGAAACATCGGATAAATAAATTAAAGGTATACACTCTCTAAGTTCTGTGTGTCCGTTGTCTCCCTCTCCCGATGGAGCAGTGTTCGTCGACTACCTTTTTTCACTGACGAAAACTAAATGGAAACTAGAAAAAGTGCCCTTCTGGGCACAGGTCTCCACCAGGACGATAGGAGTGTGTGTGATGTTTGGCTAAATGTTTAGGAGTAATATAAACATGTTTTTTTGTTTGTTTCTTGCAACAATTTTCTTCATTTTGTTGAGGCAGAGCCAGAGCCAGATCACTCATAGCATCTCTGAGGATAGAATTCTGGATGAGCAGGACATGTGCAGCATTTTGTACAAAACGGGCTACTCCTGAAAACTTTGGAAGGCAATCTTAGCTAATCAGTGTAGAATCTGAGAAATCCAACAGGCTCGTCTTGATCACATGACTACAGAGATCATGTGTACCGATTTGCGTGAGATTTGGATGAAATCTGTGCGACTAACATAAACAATGTGTTTTGCAGAAATCGGCCTCATGGTGGCGCTATAACCGGCAGATGTGGAGGGATGCAGGGAAAATGTTTTTCCATGGCCTCTAGGGAGTGCACATACATAAGTTGTCGATGCAGTTATAGGTAAAAACAGGATTTGGCCTGTTATAGCGCCACCATGAGGCTGATTTGGGGAAAAAATTGTGACATGTCGTCCTCGGCCTAGTGGAAATGTGCGTGTATAATTTCATGGAAATTGGACACTGTGTTTGTAATTTGTGGCATTTTGTTCGAAACGGACCAATCATGTGAGCTTTGGAAGCCAATCTTAGCCAATCAGGATGGAAGATGGGAAATTGTGCAGATCTGTGTTGATCACATGACTATGGAGATAGTGTATACCGAATTGTGTGATGTATGGATAAAATGTGTACGAGTCATCTACAGAAATGTGTTTTGCCTAAATCGGCCTCATGGTGGCGCTATAACAGGCCGTTGAGGAATATTTGGGGCAGAGGTTCGTCGTTCACATCCAGGGAGTGTGTGTGCAAAGTTTGGCATGGATCGGGCCAACGGTGCCGGAGATTAGCTGATAACGGACGGACGGAAGGACGGACGGAAGGACGGACGGAAGGAAGGACACACACACACACGGACGGAGTGCAAAACATACTCTCTCCCCATGCCTTCGGCCTGGGCCTGGTGGAGACAACTACATGAAAACTATAAGCTATGATGACTAAAACTAAGACTAAATATAGTGACGATTTCGTCAACAAATAAAAACTAGACTAAAATGTTTGGAAGGGACTAGTGGACAAGAGATCCAGTATAAGTCATTTTACACTTGGTTGCATGCTGAAAATAGACAATCTATACAAGCCCACAACGCGTCCCGCTGCGACGCGTTGTGGGCTTGTAGATCGTCTATTTTCAGCAAGTGAAAAAAACGGTCGTTAGGACGCCATCAAGGCCCGCCAAAATACTTTTTGTTTGACTAAATCAACTGTAGATTTAGTCGACTAAAATATTATGATATTTAGTCGACTAAAACTAGACTAACACTAAAACATTCCAGGTGACTAAAATGTGACTAAAACTAAATGAAAACTATTCAAGAGACTATGACTAAAACTAAAATTTGCTGCCAAAAACAACACTGGAAATGGAGAGACGTAACTGCAAAATGATGTCCGAACTATACAGTAAAGATGACGGCACATCTGGGTCCAATCTTACTTTATGGACATGTCAATCAGTGGGTGTCCTAGGCTAGGTCCTGGATTGTAATGATGTAGGGTCAGCTATTTACATTATGCAAGTAATCCACAAGATTGACTTGGGACTATTATTTCCAAAAATCACAAAAATACAAATCAGTTTTTCTGTAAAGTCGGTTGTAAAGGCAAACTAGACCGCGATTCAAGTCCAATGGAATGCATTGGACTTGAATTTTTTAAAATAAGTTCCTGATTGGGCAGTATGGGACTGTCTTCATGAGAATTGGATTGAATTAACATGATGTAACTAATTGACTTGTCTTGCAATGACAGGCCACGCTCCCATGGGTCAGAAACTGTGATGCAATATTATATTGCCAATATACAATGTAGGCTATTATGGAGACTAGGCTATATGTCAATAAAACTAAGATGAGAGAACATATTACTCCAGTTTTAGCTTCACTGCATTGGCTTCCGGTTGTTTTTAGGATTGATTTTAAAATTATTTTACTTGTTTATAAAGCTCTCAATGGTCTCGCACCTTCCTACCTACATGACTGCCTGCCTAAATATGTCTCAAACCGCCCCCTAAGGTCTTCCACTGCTGGCCTGCTCGCTTTGCCTAAAAAATACAAAAAAATACGGTGAAGCAGCTTTCTGCTTCTAAGTCCCACTGTACCTTCGACAGGCAGCCTCTGTAGACATTTTTAAAGCACAGCTCAAGACCCACTTCTACACTTTTGCTTTTAATTGATCTTTTACATTTTTTGTTAGATCATGTCCTCATTGTATTGCATTACTGTTATTATTTTTAATGTTTTATGCCTTGCTTTTCTTTTATTTCTCTCTCCATTGCTCTGTAAAGCACTTTGAGCTGCATGTCATGTCATGAAACTTGAGTAAATGTACACAACTGCTCAAGAACAGCTCTCCACCCACTTCCCTTCATTCTATCATTCCTTGGTTCTTCTTCTGTCATCTGTAGGACCTTGACCCAATGTTACAGATGTCAAGATCTGCTTGCTCCACAGGCCTCTCTCTCTCTCTCTCTCTCTCTGTTCCCTGCACACAACCTGCAGTCTGGACTCCATTTCTCTTTGTTTCACATCCGTCTGCCTGTCAGCATGTTCTGTCCGTCAATACACAGCTGTCAGTCAGTGGAGGCGACCATACAACTGGTCTCAACCAAGCAAGCACGCACATATACACATGCACACTTAACTCGCACGCACATTTAAACATTTATGCAGAAACACATGTAGAGACCAGCACGCGTGCACACGCACGTGCACACGCACACGCACACACACACACAAATACACCTTTTCAGTTCCTCATCAGATTTCAACATCGCTGACACAGAAAGATGGAGTTCAGTGATAAAGAGCATTGTGTGTATGTGTGTGTGTGTGGGGGAGACTGGGTGAGAGGGGAGACAAAGAACCACCTTCTGAATCTTCAATACTTGACAATATACATGCAGGCACTCTCTCGCACACACAAACACACATGCGTGCACACACACACACACGCATTGTACTTCTGAAGGTCTTTCAGACAGTGAATGTCTGCCCCTGTTTGAGACCTGGAAGTCCTGAGGTTGCCAGGTTTCTAATCTATAGAGGCTTGCATCTCACCATCTGTGAGCGATTCACGGCATCTCCATGGACCATGCATCTATATATATCCTCTACATTTTAAGCAGCTGACAAATCAAAAATGATTCAGAGCCGTGTCAATGCCATGTGATGTGGTGCGATATGATGCAATAAGGCTATGCACACAGAACATCCCAACTTCCTATACTTCCAGGCCGCTTCTCTATTTCCTTCACAGGTGTTACAGATGATACTAATTTAGGCTCTGTTCCATTTAGTGTACAGTGGTTTTCAAACTTTTTAATTTGAAGGATCCTCCCCATAACTCTGAGAGTGTATACAAATGGAACCAAATGGACCCGTACAGACCCGTAGACTACAGGGCCATTTGGAAGCCACTCAAGGACACTTTGAGACCCACTGGTATAGCAGAGTGTTTCCAGTGAGCCAACCTGCACAGTAGCAGCACACTGACTCTGTTTGACCAGAATGAAACGGAGCCTTCATTAGTATCATCGGTAACACCTGTGAAGTTCTTTCCAAAATGGCTTCCGTGCATATAGGCTATACAGTATGATGAAATTGACACATGATGTGATGCAAAACGTCAGTGTAGGGGCTAGCGCGCCTCAAAAATATATCGTCTTGATGTTTTAAATAGTCAATATATTTGCTCGCTGTCACTTGTCAAACAATCTGGTTAGTGGAGACACCTACAGTATACAAACACATCCAGCGTAAGCGATAGTTCATTGAGGCACGGAAGGCAGAAGGTTATTCTATACCGTAGTTCCCCTCATACATTCCACTTAGTAATTCATTCTGCTTCTTTAAATCAGCTGCCTCTCCAGGTCATCTCCCTTCTCACCCATTCGCTACGAGCTATCTCATCCACACCCTCATTCCCACAGTGCAATTCAGGCGGACTCCTTAAGCAGCCTCAGCTCACTACTCATTCTTCATCCTGAGCTGTCAAAGCAGCTCCTTCAGCGTTTGTGTGAAGATTTCCCCCACCTCCTCGGCCTGCTCCCTGTAGTTCTTAGTCCAGGGGTTATGGGATATTATCGGATTATTTGCAATTGTGTTGAATCTTGTGTTGATGTGTTATTACTGTGTATTGTTGTTCATGGTTTATTGTATCTTTGGCTCTGCTCTGGGGGGTCGTTGATATCAGAGCTGTGTCTCGGCACACAGATTATCTGATATCACATGAGCAGAGCCACGCCGCCATACTAAAATGCATAGCTTTGCAATAAATGGTTTATGGTCAATCTGAGCTGAAGTGTCTCAATGAACTATAGTAAATATAGAGGAAAGTTTATTTGGGGGACATTTGACATGTGGCAAGCATGGGAGGAGACAAGTATACAGAGGGAGAAACACACAGTGGGAAAGGAAACAATTATTAGATGCTTTCTGGTATGTTCATATCAAGCCTGCATTGATTTGAATGATCCACTTCATTTCTGAACGTATTCACTCAGCCACTAACTCCGTCCTCCTTTTCCTCTCTTCCTTCCCTCCCTCTCTCATACTAATGTTGTTTTGTCAGTTCTACTTTAACTCTGCAAGCCCCAGCGATGCTTTTGGTCAACATTTTAATTAATTACTTAATTAATATTTTTTTTCTGTTCTTTTTTTCACCTAAACATCATCATTGAGGTTCATTGTTTAGTAATTATACCAGGAGGAAGATTGTGTACCGAAAGTGTTCACCTTCACCTTAGCACCACCCACCTGAACTTAAGCCTCGTCCACAGCTGTTGGTGTATGATAATGAGGGAGGGGTTAGGGGCAGGGACAGCTCCAGGGGGGGGAAAGGGGGGGCTTT
The DNA here is from genome assembly GCF_951216825.1 of Electrona antarctica. NCBI lineage: Eukaryota > Metazoa > Chordata > Actinopteri > Myctophiformes > Myctophidae > Electrona > Electrona antarctica. The sequence goes on along the minus strand of NC_136808.1, from coordinate 49,339,922 downwards.
AGCCCCATCTGGTGGAGGCTTAGCCCCACCAAATTGACTGACTTCTATGTAAACCAAGATTCATTAGCCCCCCCCCTCTAAATAGCCAGCCCCTCCATAGCACCCCACAATTTTCTGGAGCCGTCACTGGTTAGGGGAGGGGTTAGGGTTATGATGTCACTAAAGTGGTGTTATTTCGAATGGGCCTTTTGACTCAAAGGCGTTCAGCTTTCAGGAAGAAACCAAAAATACACAGGGAAGACATATTTGAATATTATAACCACATGGGGGTCTATAAGAGTAATGTTTACCAGGGGTTAAAATGCCTTTCAGTTCTTGCAGGAGTTCCCAGAAATTACATTCTGCGACAGCTGTCAGTTCTTCTTGCAGGGTCTCTCCTGGCTTATTATCCAGGCTAGGTCTCTGCCTCCTCCCCATCTGTCTCACTCTCAAGCAACTCTATGGTCTCAATTTGCTCTGTATCTTCAGCCCCTGGCGTTGTTTTTCTAACTTTTTCTTTAAGAAACGTGTTTTAAGAAACGTGTTTTGAACGTTGGTGGAATGTAATTTGTCGTAGGCAGATGAACGTCCGTTTCCGTATCCGCTCTATACCGGATTTTCAACCTGCAAAGTGAACTGGCAGTCTGGTATTCCCTGCACATTGACGCAACGCAAATCATGCGAGCCGAAGGGAGAGAAACACTTCTCCTCTCTCCAGTCCGTGTGTATGGTGCGGTGGTGGATTAATAACAATGGATCGCATTGCTGACTGACATAAACACACCGTTACAATTCAGAAGCACTTCATTAAGAAAACTCAACTAATAACACTTGTGTGTGTTAATCTGCCCGATTCTGACGTTAGTATATAATGTTTGGATTGTTTTCCTCTTGGACATGCGTTTGTGGGCACAGTGGCAGGTTATTTAATATAGTATTTTGATAGCTCCGGTGCGCTCCGGGGGGTCAGGTCTTACCGGGTCGGAGCTCCGGACCGTCCCGGCCCACTTTCACCCCTTTACTCCATAGTCCCATGCAAAACAGTAAAAAGTTTAAAATCACGGCACTCCATCTTTAAGATGCATGACTGATGACATACAGGCTCTACTCTGGCAGCAACCAGTGTGCTAGTTACGAGAGCTAACCAGGTAAACAGCAGAACAACTGAACACGTAGGAAGATTAGTTTAAACATATTGCACTTCTATTGTGAAAAGGAGAAGATGAGAGACGATGCTGGAGAGAACTAAGAGAACAGAGGAGAGGTGCACAGGGAGGGTTCGCCTGTCTGTTTGCCTCCTCTCTCTCTCTCTCTCTCTCTCTCTCTCTCTCTGTCTCTCTCTCCCTCCTTTATTCACGTGCCATCCATCCATCCGTCCGTGTGAGAGATGTGATTACAAACGAGAGTATGAGTGAGAGAGGCGAGCTCCACAGCTGGTCTGACATCTGGCTTGGCACGTGGCTGCATGGCCGGCCACGATGCTACCAGCTCTAATGTGACTGTCGACAAGCCCATTAAGAAGCCATTACTAAACATTCTGCATCGGCTTCCAAGCCTTACAGCACCGTACCCTGGGGAATGGCCGAGACACGGAGGGGAGAGAGAGGGAGCGGAGGGAGGGAGGGAGGGAGGGAGGGAGGGATAGATCGTCAGGGAGGAAAATAAGAGGGAAGATTAAAGCAGTGAATGACTTGGTTTCGATAAAGACGCTAAAAGAAGCTACATGTGAGGCTGAGGGGGAAAGTCAGAGTGAATGAGACAGACAGACAAAATTAAGGAGACAGACAAACAGACAGACAGAGTGAAGGAGACAGACAGACAGCCAGACTGCATGGCTATAGCTAAAGTCAATGTCACATCCAGTATGAATTTAATTATATTAAATACTAGATTTAATAAATATAAACATTATGTGTGTGTGTGTGTGAAGAAGTTTGTATCCTCTGGCGAGGATACAAACACTGTGTTGTCCACATTGATCACATCCGTAGGGTTTCTCTCCAGTGTGAATTCTCTGGTGGCTTTTAAGGTTTGTATTACAATCCTTATAGGTCTAGGGGTGGAAAAGGATGCAATAAGGTGGTAGGTGAAGTTTTGCTTTATTAATGGCCTTTCATTGGCTCTTTTAAAGGTCAACTTAACATATAAAGTTACATGAATTTACATTTAAACTTAACAGACAATGAACCCTGGCACAAACCAATAAACAATCAAAATACATCTAACCTAACGTTTAAGTACACACTCACTTACCTAACATAAAATAAGGACAATTGAGATCAAGTATAATTTTACTACTCTAATCTAGCCTCTATCAAAAGTGACTGTTACAGAAAGCTGGTGCCAGTAGTTCTACAAATAAAGTTGAACTGCTTAACAGTAATCGGACAGGAATCAGTCAACCAACGGCTGCCCTGAAACTCTTCATTTTAACAGTCTTCTAGCAAGTTCAACCTTTACCAAACGTAACATCACAGAACATTAGAGTGCCGAAGGGTGTGTAGGCCACGCACCTGGTGACACCAAACTTTTGGGCACCAGCCTATAGACCACACACCCACCATCTCCATGGACAGTGTCTAACACACTGCCAACGCACACAGCTGATAGCAGTTCTTAAATAGGGCCCAGGTGGACAGTCTTCTTCTGATGATTGGCCGAGCTTGATGAGGCCACACGAAGCAGGTAGGTCTCCTCCCACACACAGGACCTGAGAGCTGCAGTCAGTAACAAACTACATACTTGCACACACACACACTCACACCCACATGTGTGTGTGTGTGTAACACCCCCTCCCTCAAAATCAAACAAAGTTTGAACAACATTTACGTTCTGGGCACAACCCTCCCAAACACATCAATTACGGGATAAACCAGAATTACCTTGGTTTACATTGCTTTAGCTTGAGGTAGCCTCAACCACACTCTAGTGAGGAGCACGCCTACTAAGACGCCCCCTGCACTCTATAACACTCACAGAGTTAGCCGCAACTATACTCTAGTGAGGGAACACCTATTAACACAAGACACCCCGTGCACTTTGCACACACAATCACTGAATTAGTCAAATACATGACAACTGAACATACCGAGTGGCTCACAAAGGAACATTTGTCGCATGTCTTCTATCATGAAAGGGGGGGAAAAAAACACCACCTCCCATTTATCTGTATGGCTTGTTAAACCCTGCCACCTTCCCTCCACCCCTCAGCAACCAAAAACCCTTTCACATCTCAACATATGGATATGATATAATCAACACTGATTCATCTTGGTACGTGGGGGATATATAGAACAACCTCTCATATGTTAGAATTAATTCAAATGCCAAACAAACCAGAACACTGGCTCAAGCCCATTTTACAACCCAAATGAACTAATCACCGAACATTCAAAACATTTCTTTTCGTGGCAAAAAAAACCACTCACGAGCCTCAGAAGAGACATTACCATTACAGAGTGCTTGGGTGACATTTGTTTAGACCGGTAGATGGTTAGCAAATTTCAGTGTGTGTTACAGGTCCCAGGTTTGGGTACCCGAGGTGCAGTTTATATGATTACCCTGGAATACAGGACACAAGAATGAACAACAGAAACGTGTCGTCTCTTTGCAAGATCCTTCAGATAATTTATTTACTCACAAACTGTTTTCTGTCTTTCTTTCTTTTCTATTTTTCCATTGTACATTCAATGTTCATATTTTGTCTTTTCAACAATAATCATACCATTTAACATTCATGTTGTCATTGCAATAAATTCACATTCCATAACACCATTGTTCTTCTACAGCATAACCCATATCTTCTCTTCATATCTCTTTTTACTTTACAGTATAATACCATAGCCTATATTCTCTTCACATATCTTCTTACTTTACAGTAATACTATATATATCAAGTATAATACCATTGCAGTATAAATAAATACCATTGCAGTCACTGCATTGTAATGGGCAAGGCACATGTGTGGCTAGCTGCACCGCTAAAGTGCTAGCAGAAAGTAGACAGTACTAGGCCTAGAGCTCATTCAACTAACACTGAACTGGGCCATACTAAACACATATTCATAGTAATACATTCAAATACAAAAACGATCTCATTATACACACATTCTGACTCTTTTCTGTTGACAAAAGTTACAAAGCTGTTTCAAGAATAATAATACAACAAACTGTGCAGGAACCCACATTGCATTATTTCACTAAGTCATTAAATCAACACCAAACGTCATCATCTTTACATCAAACTGAAGCTAAGTGCTTTCTCTTCCTCACGGAATTATTTGTGTTGCAAATACAGTGGTTTTGAGGTCATAACTAACCTGGAATACAGGACACAAGAATGAACAACAGAAACGTGTCGTCTCTTTGCAAGATCCTTCAGATAATGGCGTCTTGCAGGAAATCACGTCAGTACACTGTGGTTCTCCCAGCATGTTCCAACAGACGGACACTGCCCCCTACTGTCCATAGTGGCTGTTACTCAAAACATTTATGTCACAGTATCTTGTTCACATGAATCACCACTCATGAATACAGGTGTATATGTATATATAAAAATAAAACAAATTACACATATAAACAATAACTTGTTGTGGGTGCCACACATTCCCCGACAAATCAAAATGGCTCCTGACATTTCAAGGCCTTTTCTTTTCCAAACGTCTCAAAACAAAACTTCAAAACTCAATAGAATGTTGGTGTGATGTATGGGTAGGGTGTATGGGGGTAAGGAAAGAAAGGTGGAAACAGGAATGGTGGTGGAATATGGTAAGGTGTGTATGGTGTGGTGTATGGTGTGGGGTATGTATGTACTGTGTTGACTGTTGGCTGGCCAAGTGTATCATATGTAAACATCTGTCTTGGTCTCCTCTCTCTGGCCGATCGTCTGACATCAGTGTTCTGTGGTAAGTCTTCATTGTCATTTGATGCTTCTGTGTGTCTTTGTTCTTCTCTTGCAGGTGATGGAACTCGATCAGGTAAGTATCTTTCTTCATCATTTTGTTCTTGTGGTTGTCTTCGGTTTTCTCTTGCAGGTACTCTCACTGGATCAGGTAAGTATTCTTCTCCGACAGGTTCTTGGACTCCCTCAGGTAAGGATTCTTCTTCACTTTGTATTTCCTCCCTTATAGGTACATTAGCTGGTTCTCTCCGACTTGAAATCGGTTCTTGGACTGAACCTCTCCGTTCTGTCCTGTTCAAGGGCGTTCTTAGCCAGTAGCCTCCAGTGCTCTGTTCATCATCTGAATCCTCCGAGTTGTCACTCTTATCCGTCTGTTGCTCTGAGTCACGAGCTCTTGAATCCGTTTTCCTCTGTCGTTTCCTAGGTGCTGAGCTGACTGGATCAGGAGGAGTTTCGACAGGTAAGTCGCTCACAGGTAACAACAGATTACGATGCAGGGTTCTTGTTTTCATCTTATCTCCACTTTCTTGATAAACAATGTACACAGGGTTGTCTGATACTTGTTCTTTGACTAGGTATATTGCCTTCTCCCAGTACGATCTTAGCTTGCCAGGTCCTCCTCGCTCATTCAGGTTCCTCACGAGCACTCGGTCTCCAAGCTGCAAGATAGCTCCTTTCATCTTTTGGTCATAATATGACTTGCCTCTGGCACTTGACTGCTTGCTGTTCTCACTTGCAATGTGATAAGCCTCGGACATTCTCTTTGCCCACTTCTGTGCATACCCTTTGGGTGTGACTGGGTCTGTTTCTTCCATCAACCCAAATAACAGATCGATTGGCAGGCGTGGATGATGGCCATAAAGTAGATAGTACGGTGAGTAGCCAGTGGCCTCATGCCGGGTACAGTTGTATGCATGGATCATTTGTGGGAGATGGTCCCTCCAACGCTCTCTCTCGGTCTGCCAGTGTTCTCAACATTTGCAGTAAGGTACGGTTAAACCTTTCAGCTGGGTTGCCTTGCGGGTGATATGGCGTTGTTCTGGAATGGCCAACCCCTGATAGTTTCCGTAATGTCCGAAACAGTTCATTCTCGAACTCACCACCCCTGTCGTGGTGTAGTTTCGCCGGATAACCGAATCTTGGGATGAAGTCGTTATATATGCGCTCTGCTGCGGTTTTTCCTGATTTGTTCTTCGTAGCGTATGCTTGCGCAAATCGTGTGAAGTGGTCAATTACCACCAGGATGTATTGGTAACCTCCTTTGCTGGTCTCAAGGTGTAAGTAGTCAATACAGACGAGTTCTAGAGGAAAGCTGGTTGTTATACTGCCCATAGGAGCGCGCATGTGGGCGACAGGTTTCTTCTGTTTGATGCATGGGCACTTCCTGGTGACATAGTCCTCGATCTCTCTCTTCATATAGGGCCAGTAAAACCGCTCTCTAGCCAGGTTGAGCACCCTCTCTGTGCCAACATGTCCCATTTCATCATGAAGATGTTTCAACGCCACAGGTCTGTATTTTGTCGGTAGTACAAGCTGCTGTCTGGAATCGGTCCGCCTGTACAGGAGATCATTTTCCAAGTGTAGTTTGCTCCACTCATGTAAGATCTTCCTGGTGAGTCCATTTGCTGCTTTTCGCATCTCATCGGTAAGTGTTGTACTTGTCTTCTTGAACTTCACAATCTCACCAATAGCAGGATCTTCTTGCTGCGCTCTCACAAGCTCATCGTGACTTATTGTTGGTAGGAGTGCAGGTGGTTGTTGTCTTGTGTCGAGAGAAGAGATGTGTAGAGCAGCGATCCAAGCCACATCCTTTCTCAGGCCCGCTTTGTTTCCATCCCACGTTGCACACACCACATCCTGAGTTAGCTCCTCAGTGCAGGCATTCATTAATCCGTCGATGTCTAGAGGAATCCTCGACAGCGTATCTGCATCGATGTTTATCTTCCCAGGCCGGTACTTAACATCAAATCGGAAATCAGACAGTTCCCCTACCCATCGATGCCCCACAGCATTTAACTTGGCAGTGCTCATGATGTAGGTGAGCGGGTTATTGTCTGTGTAAATCGTGAAGTGAGGGGCGTAATACAGGTAATCCCTGAACTTCTCGCACACTGCCCATTTCAAGGCGAGAAACTCCAACTTTCCACTGTGTAGATTGTAGTTCCTCTCTGCAGGTGTTAAAGTTCTCGAACCGTAAGCAATGGCCCTCAACTTCCCCTCTTGCTGCTGATACAGGATCGCTCCGAGGCCCTGCTCGGACGCATCGGTATGCAGAACAAACGGTAGGTTGAAGTCTGGATATGCCAACACAGGTGGGTTCGTGAGCATATCCACAAGTCGCTCAAGTGTCATTTGGTGTTCTCTTGTCCATTCAATGGGTGTTCTGGAGGATAGTTGTGGTCCCTTGGATTTTCCTCTGCGTGTTACAGGCTCTTGCATGCCAGGCTTTACTTGCAGCAGGTCATAGAGAGGCCTTGCGATCCGCGAGAAATCCTGGATGTAGGACCTATAGTAGCTTAGAAATCCAAGAAGCCGTCTCATGTCCCCCACTGTCTGTGGTGTCTTAGTCTTCAAGGACATCACTGCGTCCAGATCCTTTGGGTCAATCCTGACTCCTTCAGCAGACACAAGTCTCCCCACGTATCGGACCTCACGTCGAAAGAGTTCACATTTCTCCGGTTTGAGTTTGACCCCATGGTGTTGGAGAGCTTGGAGGACCTTGCGCACTCCTGCAACGTGTTCTTCAAAAGACTTCGCATAACACAGGACATCATCAAGGTAAGGTAGGCAGTACTCGTCCCTCAGTGCGCCGAGCATCTCCTCCATACTCCGCTGGAAGGCTGCGGGTGTGTTTGTAAGGCCGAATGGGATGCGAACCAACTCGTACAACCCCCAGGGCGTGACGAAGGCTGTGAGATGTCTGGACTTCTGCTCAACGAAACCGTGATGGTAGGCTTTTCCCTGGTCTAAGATGCTGAACCAGGAATAACCACCAAGGGAATCTGTCAGGTCTTGGATTCTGGGTAGTGGATGTCGATCAGGAACGGTCTTTTGGTTCAACATGCGATAGTCTATACAGAGGCGAAGCGTTCCATCCTTCTTCCGAACACACACCATTGGGGCCGAGTAAGAAGACTTGGATTTTACTACCCACCCCTTTGCCAAGAGGTCCTGGATGTACTCCTTAACTTCTCTGAGCAATGGCTTTGGGATGGCGGAGTATGCTCTCTGAACAGGAATATCGTCCTTTAGATTGATCGACATTTCCAGGCTTGGAATGCAGCCAATATCGTTGCTGTCTCGTGCAAAAGCTGACGATTCTTCATATAGCATCTTCTTTACTGTCTCTTGCTGCTCCTCTTCCAGGTGCGTGATATCAACTGAGGGGTGCCACAAGGACAGACTTTCATCGGCCGATGAAGTGGTGGCACTGTTGATTTTCACGTCAACCTCCAAGTGGTCAGTTTTGTCAGGTGAGTATGTTTCAACCACTCTTGCTATGGTCTGAACATTTCCCAGTGCAGTCTTTCGAGGCAGGGTAATGTCATGCTTAGTATTGTTCCCAACTGGCACGGTTACATATGGTTGCTTCTGATTCTGTATTTCGAGCAAGCCTTCACCCACATCAAGTTGTTCTAAAGGCATGCTGTCTTCATCTGGCTCAAACAAGACAGGGCTGGCGGAAGAACTCATGTTAGGTGGGACTCTGCACTTTATCCATGCAACCTGGCCAGCGGGGATGACCATGTCATGTTGGCCTAGCCTCAGGCGTCCGCGTTTCATGCTGGGCTTTGTGGTGGATACACAGTTCACTATGGCCTCCGCCTTGTCACTTGTGATGGAGATGGCCCCACAGAGCAGGGTAATCAGTGTTGGGATTAGTTTCTCTGGTTGTCCCAGGATCAGCTCCTCCATGACATTGAAACCAAGCAGGGGTCTCTCCAGGGGCAGGCTGCTTACTAAGAATGGGACATTGATCAGTAGGTTGGGGTCTTCGTTCCCAGGTAAGTTCACTGTTACTGCCACCCAACCATCGAATGGGATGAGGTCTCCATTCACTGCATACACTCCCAGCTCATCCTCTTCCATCATCAGTTCAGTGATTGGCTGGGCCTCAAGATGAGGTAAGTGTTTGTCTTTCCATTCCCGGTCGATCATACTCACTTGGGCTCCGGTATCCAGCAAAGCTTTCACGGCTAGCCCATTCAGGTAACATTGAATTAGAGCTTTTCTCCCAATTAGTCTTGCAACTAGTTCGTTTTTGGCATTCAGTGAGTCTGGTGACGGCAACTCGGTGAGAGTCTTTCTCTGGCCATGTCTCTGTTTTGCACAGGCTACTACTGGAGAGATACATGGTGAGGTGTTTGTTTTAGTTGCTGTCTGGTTGCCTTGGACATCACTGGGCTGGGGCGGTTGAGGTCCGATCACTGGGTGCCCCCCTGCAGCGACCGGTTCCAGTTTCCCTGGTTCTTCTGCCTTTTGAGACAACCGAAGGCCCTGTGACCTTCTTCACCGCAGACGAAGCAATGGCGACAGTTTGACAGGCCCTGCTCCACACATTTAGGACAGCCACTAGTCCTCTCCCTTACAGCCGTCGCTGGTTTCCTCTGGGAACATTGGCACGCCTGTTCTGGCGGTCGTACTTGTGTAGGTTGTTTCAGTGAGTCAACTACTTTGGTAAGCGCCTCAATTTTTGCAGACAGTTGCTGTATTACGTCCATTCCAACTGCTTGTTCGACCATCTGTGGCTTAGCACCGTAGGCTTGTGCTGCATTTGCCTCGAGCTGTGCACTGTGGGCTTGTGCTGCATTTGTCTCGAGCTGTGCACTGTGGGCTTTGGTTTGGCTTTGGCGGGGTGCTGGACCTAACCTCCGTTGCCTCTCGCTCTCTTCACTGGTTATTCTCATCACATGTCTAAGAATTAACTCATCTTTCACATTGCTGTCAGCAAGGAGTGGTTTTAATTCCATGCGGATATCATTGTGTCTGTGTCCCAGCCCCTGATACACTGTGTGTAAGAAAATGTCTTGGACTGTCGCTCTACCATACTTAATGTTTGCATCTGGAAGGCTGGATGTAAACAATATCTTCTGTTTGAGGCCAATTACTCTGTAGAGGAATTGTTGGGGCGTTTCATTGTCATTCTGTTTCGCACACATCAACTCCTGAAACAGTTCAGTGCTATCCTTCTCTCTGAAGTGGGACTGTAAAAACCCTTTAAGTTCCTCCACAGTTACATCATCTTTATTAATCAGCATATCCTTGAAATTGCCTGGTTTAATTATCCTGAGCACAGACCTGACAATTTCTGATTCACTGAAGCCCCCTTGGATCCCTTCATCGATCTGTCGGCACACGTTACTGTATGTGATGTCTGATGTGGTATCGCCAATTTGACCCCCATGGATTTTGAATTCTCTTCGGTGGAGATAAGAGAGTTCTCTGATGGAGACCATCTTTTCACCTGGCTGGTAAGTATTGTGTTCAGATTGGTTGCGATTGTGTAGTGTGTGTGGGTCTCTGTTTTGTACAGCTGGTTGTGTCAGTGGGTGTGGTGTGGAAAATGGCTGTGCGTGTGTGGTAGGCAATGAGTGTGGTGTGGGAAGTGAATGTGCGTGTTGTGTAGGTAATGAGTGTGATGTGGGAAGTGACTGTGTGTGTGTTGTAGGTGTGTCAATACACTGTTTAAGTTTTTTACCAAGCTCCTCATAGCTCAACAACATTTTCAGTAGTTCAACATTTTGTGTGGCACCAACTGAATCAGTCATAGCAGCACTAGCGTTATCACTGGTGGGGTTAACCTGGTCTGCATTTACTGTAGTAGTGTTGGCGGTGTCACTTAACTGAATAAGTTTGGTTGCACTAGTTGCAACTGCCTGAGTAGAATCAGTTGGCCCCACAGAATCACTGGCATCAACAACAGTATTACCATCAACAATTTTTGCAATTTTCCTCATCTCCTGAAACTGCAATGCATTGTCAACAACATCTTTCAGAACCAAAAAATCTGTCATACCTTCGTCCTCTGAATCAAGGTGCTGCTTGCTGTTTAGGTACTCACAGATGTGATCAAAGCAACCCTCGTGATCATCTTCCTCCAGTGTAGACTTGTCTGCTCCTGGCACTGGGCTTACGTTCTTGGCAATTTGAAAGAGGTTGCTTGGTGACAGGGAGAACAGGCTCTTCCTAATGTCCCACATTAGTTTCTTCCTTTCTTTGTCCGCCATTTTACCTCTTCTCCTCTTCCTCACGTCAGACACAAACAGTCCAGCAAGTTGACACAGTCTCTACTTTGGTCGATCGATCACCGCTCACACCTGTCCTCCCTCTTTCACAGCGTTCATTGATGGCGGTGCATCTCTAGATGTCATCAGATGTCATCGGTTACTCTCCACGTCAGTTGCACAGTTCAAGGAGATGACAGTCTCTACTTGAGTTAACTGTTCTTCACTGACAGCATTCTCTCTTCTTCACAGGTCTCATGGACTGCAGCCGCAGCTCCGCTCTGGTCGTAGATCTCGGCTATTACTGCATCAGCTCACAGCTACACAGCTCAGCTCCGGTCCCAGAAGTCATCTATTTACGGATCAGCTTCCAGCCTTGGTCTGTAGGTGGCGCCGATCCCGGACGAGCCCCCAAGAAACTGTTACAGGTCCCAGGTTTGGGTACCCGAGGTGCAGTTTATATGATTACCCTGGAATACAGGACACAAGAATGAACAACAGAAACGTGTCGTCTCTTTGCAAGATCCTTCAGATAATTTATTTACTCACTGTTTTCTGTCTTTCTTTCTTTTCTATTTTTCCATTGTACATTCAATGTTCATATTTTGTCTTTTCAACAATAATCATACCATTTAACATTCATGTTGTCATTGCAATAAATTCACATTCCATAACACCATTGTTCTTCTACAGCATAACCCATATCTTCTCTTCATATCTCTTTTTACTTTACAGTATAATACCATAGCCTATATTCTCTTCACATATCTTCTTACTTTACAGTAATACTATATATATCAAGTATAATACCATTGCAGTATAAATAAATACCATTGCAGTCACTGCATTGTAATGGGCAAGGCACATGTGTGGCTAGCTGCACCGCTAAAGTGCTAGCAGAAAGTAGACAGTACTAGGCCTAGAGCTCATTCAACTAACACTGAACTGGGCCATACTAAACACATATTCATAGTAATACATTCAAATACAAAAACGATCTCATTATACACACATTCTGACTCTTTTCTGTTGACAAAAGTTACAAAGCTGTTTCAAGAATAATAATACAACAAACTGTGCAGGAACCCACATTGCATTATTTCACTAAGTCATTAAATCAACACCAAACGTCATCATCTTTACATCAAACTGAAGCTAAGTGCTTTCTCTTCCTCACGGAATTATTTGTGTTGCAAATACAGTGGTTTTGAGGTCATAACTAACCTGGAATACAGGACACAAGAATGAACAACAGAAACGTGTCGTCTCTTTGCAAGATCCTTCAGATAATGGCGTCTTGCAGGAAATCACGTCAGTACACTGTGGTTCTCCCAGCATGTCCAACAGACGGACACTGCCCCCTACTGTCCATAGTGGCTGTTACTCAAAACATTTATGTCACAGTATCTTGTTCACATGAATCACCACTCATGAATACAGGTGTATATGTATATATAAAAATAAAACAAATTACACATATAAACAATAACTTGTTGTGGGTGCCACATGTGCACAGAGTGAAAAATGGGACGGTATGTTAAAACAAATTTGTCATCACAAACATCAGCTTTAGCAGTACTCTACTTTTTTTTCCTCATCAAACATACAAGTTGAGTATTTTGCCCAAGTACACCAACTTGCAAACCTTCTCTTAAGCAAACTCAACATGACTGGTTAGCAGATTCTTTAAAAAAAACATAACAAGCTCCACACAGTTTAAGTCCAATTACCTGTGGCAGCAACACCTTCAAGAGCATACTCTCACCTCAAGACAGCGGTACCAAGGCAATATATGACTGCTGATGTCCAACAGCTCAGGAGTACCAGAGACACATGCCCAGGGGTAGTAGACCTTACTGACACATCTTCAGACTGGGAGGCAGTTGAGAAAAGTGTTGTCCACACTGATCACATCCGTAGGGTTTCTCTCCAGTGTGAATTCTCTGGTGGCTTTTAAGGTTTGCCATTTGAGAAAAGTGTTGTCCACACTGATCACAACCATAGGGTTTCTCTCCGGTGTGAATTATCTGGTGTCTTTTAACGTGACGGCCTCGTGTTAAACAAAGCTAGCGTATAGCGTCAAACCAACAACAACTCAGAGCTAGCCGGAAGCATGACGGAGGATAAATAAAGAAACTCAGAGAGACAGATATATCGTTGCTTCTTAGACAATGGCTGAGAGAGCAGTGTGTTTATTTTCACTTCCTTATATACAGATCACATGATCACGTGACCGGTATCAGGTCACGTGCTCTCAATAAAGGTATATATATAAATATACATACAGTGATATATATATACAGGCAATTCATGATCATACATTCCAACACCTCGTCATCAGGTCCCGGATAAATGCGCTGTTTCTTTTTAATTATTTTAAAACAGAGAATTAAACGCATTAAACAAATAGCGGGAATAGCGTATTATGCAGCGACGGAACACTGGATCAAACAATTAGCGGCACTAGAACTGTTAATAAGATCAAATGCAGATCGACAGATATTATCACTGTCGCATACAGTAGAAATTATATGATTCAAAAATGACAAACACTATACAATATAAAACATGTTATCAGGAAGGATAGGAACTTTGCTTCTTGGCTGCTGATTGTGTGTTTATGTTGTGTGAATATGTGACCAAGGCCGAATCAGCCACACAGAATTTGGGCAGTAGAATATTCTTTATCGTTATTATTTTATAAGACATACAACCTTTAATTATTAGAGTGACACCGTTTAAGGTGCTAGAGATATCAAAGTTGTACACCACACTTTGAACAGTGTGTTGCCTTTTAAGATGCAGTGAAAACAGGCAAAACAGTGTCACAAAACCCATGTCATATGGGATTTGTGGAGTCTTACCGCACAATCCACAGGCAAATCAGAGCACTTGTTTGAGCCAGAAAACGGAATGTTAAAAGTTTAGTCATTGGGGTGCAATTGAGCTCAGAAAACCTACAAGAAATAAGGAAAAGAATAATGTCACAATCCCTTTAATGTTTGTTTGGGTCAGATGAAATTAAGTAATAATGTAGAAAACAACAGGCTCTAACAGACTCCAACACAAGTCTTGCTTTTCTGTTCTAATAAGGCCTCTGAAATTTCTTGAGTGCATAAAAATGACCACTAAAAAAAGAACAGGTCAACAGCAAATAGAACAATGGGACCATCTCACACCAATCACTGTCTAACATACTGTCCTCCACCCTCCCTACTCCCCCCAGATATGCTCAATGGATACACATTGAATAACAAGAGGGAGGAGAGACAGTCCCATTCACACTCAAGGACATGAATAGTTACCATATGCATGTAAATGACAGAAGGAAATGCACAATGGACAGCAGTTTAGGGCAGTTTGAGGTGAACTATCCATGTAGGCCTACTGTGTTTATGGTAACTTCTTCAATCATATTACATTCTCAAATAGCCCACCATCACCAGGGATTAAAACACATACCAAAACTCAAAGTTGGTCTGATACTCCTCACAGACATCTCAACTCATGATGACAACTCATGAACTGAATTTACTGATGATTGCTCCAAATTCCTCCATTCAGCAAACAATATAACAATTAAACAGTATCATAATAATAATACAAATCAGATGCAATGAAGCAATTATGATTGATGCAGGGTGGGGGGGTGATATGGCAGAAGAAAACATATGCTCTAGCAGACTCCAACACAAGTCACCACCATCATTTTCTGTTTTAATATTGTCTCTGAAAACTCTTGCCACAGTGAAGGCCAGAAAGTAGTTTTTTGCCACTCAGTTGGTGTCCCTACATAACTTCCGGGTTTGATGATTATGTCACGCGCATACCCTCTAAAAGAAATATCACTAAAAAGAACAGTATGTTAAGCTTGCAATTAATCCACTTGTTGTTTCTATAATGAAGCTATTGTCATACTGTTCACACTAAACAGATTTATCTTTCATATGTGTGCGCTCATGGCTTTTTCGGGCGCTTGAGGTAGTGAAACTCTTTCCACACTGATCACATCCATAGGGTTTCTCTCCAGTGTGAATTCTCTGGTGTTTTTTCAGGCTGGACATTTCAGAGAAGTGTTGCCCACATTGATCACATCCATAGGGTTTCTCTCCAGTGTGAATTCTCTGGTGGCTTTTAAGGTTTCCCATTTGAGAAAAGTGTTGTCCACACTGATCACATCCGTAGGGTTTCTCTCCAGTGTGAATTCTCTGGTGTTTTTTCAGGCTGGACATTTCAGAGAAGTGTTGCCCACATTGATCACATCCATAGGGTTTCTCTCCAGTGTGAATTCTCTGGTGTTTTTTCAGGCTGGACATTTCAGAGAAGTGTTGCCCACATTGATCACATCCATAGGGTTTCTCTCCAGTGTGAATTCTCTGGTGTTTTTTCAGGCTGGACATTTCAGAGAAGTGTTGCCCACATTGATCACATCCATAGGGTTTCTCTCCAGTGTGAATTCTCTGGTGGCTTTTAAGGTTGGACATTTGAGAAAAGTGTTGTCCACACTGATCACATCCATAGGGTTTCTCTCCAGTGTGAACTTTCTGGTGACTTTTAAGGTTTGCCATTATAGAGAAGTGTTGTCCACACTGGTCACATCCATAGGGTTTCTCTCCTGTGTGAATTCTCTGGTGGCTTTTAAGGCTTGACATCATGGAGAAGTGGTCTCCACACTGATCACATCCATATGGCTTCTCTCCGGTGTGAATTCTCTGGTGGCTTTTAAGGTTGGACAATTTAGAGAAGTATTTTCCACACTGGTCACATCCATAGGGCTTCTCTCTAGTGTGAATTCTCTGGTGTATTTTCAGGCTGGACATTTCAGAGAAGTGTTGTCCACATTGATCACATCCGTAGGGTTTCTCTCCAGTGTGAATTCTCTGGTGGCTTTTAAGGTTTCCCATTTGAGAAAAGTGTTGTCCACACTGATCACATCCATAGGGTTTCTCTCCAGTGTGAATTCTCTGGTGGCTTTTAAGGTTTGCCATTTGAGAAAAGTATTTTCCACACTGGTCACATCCATAGGGCTTCTCTCTAGTGTGAATTCTCTGGTGTTTTTTCAGGCTGGACATTTCAGAGAAGTGTTGTCCACACTGATCACATCCATAGGGTTTCTCTCCAGTGTGAATTTTCTGGTGGCGTTTGAGGTGTCCCATTTGAGAGAAGCGTTGTCCACATTGATCACATCCATAGGGCTTCTCTCCAGTGTGAATTTTCTGGTGGCGTTTGAGGTGTCCCATTTGAGAGAAGCGTTGTCCACATTGATCACATCCATAGGGCTTCTCTCCAGTGTGAATTCGCTGGTGGCTTTTGAGGTGTGACGCCTTAGAGAAGTGTTGTCCACATTGATCACAGCAGTGGTGTTTTTGCTTTGCCAAACTTCTTTGTTCATTCACCTCTGGTAGGTCAGGGCAGTCAGGCTGATGATGCAACACTGAATTGGAAACAAAAGAAAGATTGTTGATAGGTAGAAAGACAGCTACATGACAGGGATTTGTTGCACAACAACTAGTCCACAAAGTGCTAACTAACAATGGCCTAAACTACCTTACTACATTGCATGACTAAAAATATAGGAATTAAGTGGCTATACTTAATATTTAAGCTGAGTAACATACCAAGGTCTTTGGGTTCCTCCTGTTCAGCAGAAATGTCCCTGGTGGGGTGGAGAGAGTTCATCTTTAGCTGAAGTCTGGAGTCCACAGTCAGATGTGATCAGAAATGATTGATATCCTGGAGGAGTTGTGGAGAAATGACACAGACCAAGTCTTCTTATACCAGAGAGTCTGAGGTATAACCACTAACTGCTTTGATATGATTGGCCAAATAGAACAATATGACCACCTCTCTCTCCACCAATCACAGTCAAAGATACTGTCCTCCACCCTCCCTCCTCCCCCAGATATGCCCAATGGATCCAAATTGAATAACAAAAGGGAGGGGAGACATTCCCATTCATCTCAAGGACATGTCATTTACATGAGCTGTACATGTAAATGTCAGACAGGGCATGCACAATGGATAGCAGTGACCTTTACATAAACAAGGTGAAATGTTGATTTGTACTTGAGGTGAAACAGTAACTTCAGCAATAAATTACAAATAGCCCACCACCACCAAACATACACCAGCTTTTACACCCACATCACAATGAAAGGGTGTGAATTATGTTGTGTATATTTAGTTTTGGCCCTATGTGGAAGTGCAGTCCACACTGTTATTTACATGTAGAATAAAGCTTAATGAAAAGCCTATGGTCCTCATTCACAACGGCGTTTACGCTCATACCGTTACGTAACGTGAGCGGAGCGTGAGCGGACAGGCATTTACGTGGATTCCCACATTACGTGGGAATTCATGAACTTGAACGTGAACTTGACGGTGACGTCGGAATCTCCGCTAAAAGCTGCGCCAGCTCAGAGGGTCGTGTACTGCTTGCGTAGATTTATTCAGAAGGCTTTAGTCTTCATTCTGAATCAATTAAAAGTCCCCAAATCTCAGATAAAATATGTAGGCATCAAGGCATGTGTCCAAAACATTGGTCAGCACATAAACAAATGATAGCTTATATAAAAGCCAAGTATCACTTGGATGCCTAAATGCATGCATTCTAGAGGCAGGTTAGCCTAGAGTCCCATACAGAAACTGCCCCTGCAAACCCGACACCTTTTTATTTATTTATTAGGATATTTCTAGCATGCGCGATTGCGCTGCACTTGACAGCTTTCTACTCGCAGTGCAACGCGTTGTGAGCTTGTAGATCGGCTCTCGCGGACTCTCGCTGCATGTTAAAAAACAAACTCACAATTATAATAAGAACATACACTTATCTGCATTCTGCACTGTACGAATTCATTGGAAAATGAATATAACGGTGTGGTGAGCCCGGCCCGGACAGAACAGATTATTTCTATGGTTCAGACATGCCGGTCTGACAGACAGACAGCAGTCACGAGGGCTAATTAGCCCTATACAAAAATAGAAGTCCACATTATTGCATCAGCGCGTGCAATTCGGCCAGTCATAGTTTTAAGCCAGTGCACCTTAATTAATTATAATATGGGGAACTTATAGCTAGGCTGTAGGCTACTACATTGATGAGATAAATCAAGTTTGGTGCCAAATGTCCCGCAAAATTCGCGAATCATTTTAATATGACGACATCATCATAAATGAACCTGCACTTAGATCTGACAAAGAGGAGGCTACCCGCCGTATATGGTTGAAATTTTAAATAGCTATAGGCCTATGCCTACGTGTCCATGATCAGAACAAATCCATTCTCCACATGCATTCAGACAGATGACAGTGAGATGATATTAATCTATTCCCCGCATGAATCAATGCAGCTCTGATAAAAATATCGGATATATGTTTTACCTCTGCAAAGGTGTGAGTGAGCAATTGTTCAATAGAAAAGAAAAGGCTTTATAATATAATTGCCAAGTATACGCTAGCTTGCTGCCTTGGTCCCGAACTTAAATAAATATGGCCAAGCTGCATTTTATACCGTAAGTCAGCTTGACATTGTTGCAGCGGTGCGGAGCAGCGTTCACCGTTTTGTAAGCTTGGGAAAATGATTTATATAGTTTAATGGTAGGCTATAGACAATATAAAGAATCACGCACAAATGTAATGGTATATGGATGTAAAAAAAGAGACTGCAGGTGGTGGTCGTCGCTCCTGCGCTTGACATGGTCAGATCATTTTCTTTTAATTTCCTAATATAGCCTAATTTCTTTCCAGCAATCATTTTTATTTTAATTTGTGAAGCCACTATACTGGAAAATATCATTATTTTGTTGCATTCCGTCAGGAGGACCTCTATTTCGTTTGAGCTGTAAGGCCTATAGTTCTTTTTGGTTTTTTTTACTGCTGTCTGCTGAGTCATGCTTGACGCCTTTTATGGTGTGAAATGGGGCGTGGATCAATGCAAATGAAGTTATCCGCTGATTTTCCGATCATTTGGCACCCGCTCGCATTCACCTGCGTACCTCACAACATACACCTGCGTACCTGTGGTACACACCGCTCTTTGAATTGCACGGCAAAACAACGTTGCGTGATCGGACGGAATTTCCCGCATCAGTTTACGCTTCCGTTCCGCTTCCGTTACACTCTTGCGTATTTCTCCTTTGTGAATGAGGACCTATGTGTCCAAATGTTTAGTGTGTGTAATCCTGTTTCAATCATAGACCTTCATGAAACACATTTAATAATGGGACCCATGTTCCTGTACAAACTGAATTTGCAGATGATTGCTCCAAATTCATGCAGAACTTTTGTGGGCACATGTTCTGTTCTCCAGTGGTCCAAGGTTCATTCTTATCTTACAAGTGGTCTACAAATAAAATGTACAAAGTGTGAGACAGAGCACATCTAAATATAATGTACAGCATATCTGCAGGTATAAAATTACATGAAATGAAGAATAAGCTTTTTGAAGAAATGTAATAATGCAGCAATAGTAACAATGAAACCTAAAAGGGTATCTCATGTTACTGACTGCAATTGTCATGAACAAACTGGACTCCTATAAACCACAGATAAACAAACAACTCTTGCCTTTGAATATGTATATAAAAAATCACACCAGTGTGAAGTGAGGGGCGCTCTCATCATCGTACAACATGATGATGTAAAACAAACATTGAGACAAAACAAACAAACATCTTTATTGTCAATAAACTTTCACACTCGCAACGGTTCAAATATGATTATGTTGGGTGTTCCTCCGTTCAAATTAATATTAATATAATATCAATATTAATATTTGACCAGCAGTATTTATACTTTCACTCAACTCCTGGGGTTCATTGAGTACCCAACTTCCCAAGACAATCTGTAAACACCCCCCCCCCCCCCCCTATCACATTACCCACACTGAACATCATTTGCTGTTCATATATTCAGAACGGGTAAGTACTAATAATATCAATATTAATATTTGATATACTGTCACTCAACTGCTGGGGTTCATTGAGTACTTTGTGTATTGTATGATTTGCTGAATGACTATTACATAAAACACATGTCTGACTCACGTTACTCTCATCGTCTTTAATAAGATCAATTGCAGATCGACAGATATTATCACTGTCGCATACAGTAGAAATGATATGATTAAAAAATGACAAACACTATACAATATAAAACATGTTATCAGGAAGGTAGGAACTTTAGGCAATGAGTGTGGTGTGGGAAGTGAATGTGCGTGTTGTGTAGGTAATGAGTGTGATGTGGGAAGTGACTGTGTGTGTGTTGTAGGTGTGTCAATACACTGTTTAAGTTTTTTACCAAGCTCCTCATAGCTCAACAACATTTTCAGTAGTTCAACATTTTGTGTGGCACCAACTGAATCAGTCATAGCAGCACTAGCGTTATCACTGGTGGGGTTAACCTGGTCTGCATTTACTGTAGTAGTGTTGGCGGTGTCACTTAACTGAATAAGTTTGGTTGCACTAGTTGCAACTGCCTGAGTAGAATCAGTTGGCCCCACAGAATCACTGGCATCAACAACAGTATTACCATCAACAATTTTTGCAATTTTCCTCATCTCCTGAAACTGCAATGCATTGTCAACAACATCTTTCAGAACCAAAAAATCTGTCATACCTTCGTCCTCTGAATCAAGGTGCTGCTTGCTGTTTAGGTACTCACAGATGTGATCAAAGCAACCCTCGTGATCATCTTCCTCCAGTGTAGACTTGTCTGCTCCTGGCACTGGGCTTACGTTCTTGGCAATTTGAAAGAGGTTGCTTGGTGACAGGGAGAACAGGCTCTTCCTAATGTCCCACATTAGTTTCTTCCTTTCTTTGTCCGCCATTTTACCTCTTCTCCTCTTCCTCACGTCAGACACAAACAGTCCAGCAAGTTGACACAGTCTCTACTTTGGTCGATCGATCACCGCTCACACCTGTCCTCCCTCTTTCACAGCGTTCATTGATGGCGGTGCATCTCTAGATGTCATCAGATGTCATCGGTTACTCTCCACGTCAGTTGCACAGTTCAAGGAGATGACAGTCTCTACTTGAGTTAACTGTTCTTCACTGACAGCATTCTCTCTTCTTCACAGGTCTCATGGACTGCAGCCGCAGCTCCGCTCTGGTCGTAGATCTCGGCTATTACTGCATCAGCTCACAGCTACACAGCTCAGCTCCGGTCCCAGAAGTCATCTATTTACGGATCAGCTTCCAGCCTTGGTCTGTAGGTGGCGCCGATCCCGGACGAGCCCCCAAGAAACTGTTACAGGTCCCAGGTTTGGGTACCCGAGGTGCAGTTTATATGATTACCCTGGAATACAGGACACAAGAATGAACAACAGAAACGTGTCGTCTCTTTGCAAGATCCTTCAGATAATTTATTTACTCACTGTTTTCTGTCTTTCTTTCTTTTCTATTTTTCCATTGTACATTCAATGTTCATATTTTGTCTTTTCAACAATAATCATACCATTTAACATTCATGTTGTCATTGCAATAAATTCACATTCCATAACACCATTGTTCTTCTACAGCATAACCCATATCTTCTCTTCATATCTCTTTTTACTTTACAGTATAATACCATAGCCTATATTCTCTTCACATATCTTCTTACTTTACAGTAATACTATATATATCAAGTATAATACCATTGCAGTATAAATAAATACCATTGCAGTCACTGCATTGTAATGGGCAAGGCACATGTGTGGCTAGCTGCACCGCTAAAGTGCTAGCAGAAAGTAGACAGTACTAGGCCTAGAGCTCATTCAACTAACACTGAACTGGGCCATACTAAACACATATTCATAGTAATACATTCAAATACAAAAACGATCTCATTATACACACATTCTGACTCTTTTCTGTTGACAAAAGTTACAAAGCTGTTTCAAGAATAATAATACAACAAACTGTGCAGGAACCCACATTGCATTATTTCACTAAGTCATTAAATCAACACCAAACGTCATCATATTTACATCAAACTGAAGCTAAGTGCTTTCTCTTCCTCACGGAATTATTTGTGTTGCAAATACAGTGGTTTTGAGGTCATAACTAACCTGGAATACAGGACACAAGAATGAACAACAGAAACGTGTCGTCTCTTTGCAAGATCCTTCAGATAATGGCGTCTTGCAGGAAATCACGTCAGTACACTGTGGTTCTCCCAGCATGTCCAACAGACGGACACTGCCCCCTACTGTCCATAGTGGCTGTTACTCAAAACATTTATGTCACAGTATCTTGTTCACATGAATCACCACTCATGAATACAGGTGTATATGTATATATAAAAATAAAACAAATTACACATATAAACAATAACTTGTTGTGGGTGCCACATGTGCACAGAGTGAAAAATGGGACGGTATGTTAAAACAAATTTGTCATCACAAACATCAGCTTTAGCAGTACTCTACTTTTTTTTCCTCATCAAACATACAAGTTGAGTATTTTGCCCAAGTACACCAACTTGCAAACCTTCTCTTAAGCAAACTCAACATGACTGGTTAGCAGATTCTTTCAAAAAAACATAACAAGCTCCACACAGTTTAAGTCCAATTACCTGTGGCAGCAACACCTTCAAGAGCATACTCTCACCTCAAGACAGCGGTACCAAGGCAATATATGACTGCTGATGTCCAACAGCTCAGGAGTACCAGAGACACATGCCCAGGGGTAGTAGACCTTACTGACACATCTTCAGACTGGGAGGCAGTTGAGAAAAGTGTTGTCCACACTGATCACATCCGTAGGGTTTCTCTCCAGTGTGAATTCTCTGGTGGCTTTTAAGGTTTGCCATTTGAGAAAAGTGTTGTCCACACTGATCACAACCATAGGGTTTCTCTCCGGTGTGAATTATCTGGTGTCTTTTAACGTGACGGCCTCGTGTTAAACAAAGCTAGCGTATAGCGTCAAACCAACAACAACTCAGAGCTAGCCGGAAGCATGACGGAGGATAAATAAAGAAACTCAGAGAGACAGATATATCGTTGCTTCTTAGACAATGGCTGAGAGAGCAGTGTGTTTATTTTCACTTCCTTATATACAGATCACATGATCACGTGACCGGTATCAGGTCACGTGCTCTCAATAAAGGTATATATATAAATATACATACAGTGATATATATATACAGGCAATTCATGATCATACATTCCAACACCTCGTCATCAGGTCCCGGATAAATGCGCTGTTTCTTTTTAATTATTTTAAAACAGAGAATTAAACGCATTAAACAAATAGCGGGAATAGCGTATTATGCAGCGACGGAACACTGGATCAAACAATTAGCGGCACTAGAACTGTTAATAAGATCAAATGCAGATCGACAGATATTATCACTGTCGCATACAGTAGAAATTATATGATTCAAAAATGACAAACACTATACAATATAAAACATGTTATCAGGAAGGATAGGAACTTTGCTTCTTGGCTGCTGATTGTGTGTTTATGTTGTGTGAATATGTGACCAAGGCCGAATCAGCCACACAGAATTTGGGCAGTAGAATATTCTTTATCGTTATTATTTTATAAGACATACAACCTTTAATTATTAGAGTGGCACCGTTTAAGGTGCTAGAGATATCAAAGTTGTACACCACACTTTGAACAGTGTGTTGCCTTTTAAGATGCAGTGAAAACAGGCAAAACAGTGTCACAAAACCCATGTCATATGGGATTTGTGGAGTCTTACCGCACAATCCACAGGCAAATCAGAGCACTTGTTTGAGCCAGAAAACGGAATGTTAAAAGTTTAGTCATTGGGGTGCAATTGAGCTCAGAAAACCTACAAGAAATAAGGAAAAGAATAATGTCACAATCCCTTTAATGTTTGTTTGGGTCAGATGAAATTAAGTAATAATGTAGAAAACAACAGGCTCTAACAGACTCCAACACAAGTCTTGCTTTTCTGTTCTAATAAGGCCTCTGAAATTTCTTGAGTGCATAAAAATGACCACTAAAAAAAGAACAGGTCAACAGCAAATAGAACAATGGGACCATCTCACACCAATCACTGTCTAACATACTGTCCTCCACCCTCCCTACTCCCCCCAGATATGCTCAATGGATACACATTGAATAACAAGAGGGAGGAGAGACAGTCCCATTCACACTCAAGGACATGAATAGTTACCATATGCATGTAAATGACAGAAGGAAATGCACAATGGACAGCAGTTTAGGGCAGTTTGAGGTGAACTATCCATGTAGGCCTACTGTGTTTATGGTAACTTCTTCAATCATATTACATTCTCAAATAGCCCACCATCACCAGGGATTAAAACACATACCAAAACTCAAAGTTGGTCTGATACTCCTCACAGACATCTCAACTCATGATGACAACTCATGAACTGAATTTACTGATGATTGCTCCAAATTCCTCCATTCAGCAAACAATATAACAATTAAACAGTATCATAATAATAATACAAATCAGATGCAATGAAGCAATTATGATTGATGCAGGGTGGGGGGTGATATGGCAGAAGAAAACATATGCTCTAGCAGACTCCAACACAAGTCACCACCATCATTTTCTGTTTTAATATTGTCTCTGAAAACTCTTGCCACAGTGAAGGCCAGAAAGTAGTTTTTTGCCACTCAGTTGGTGTCCCTACATACCTTCCGGGTTTGATGATTATGTCACGCGCATACCCTCTAAAAGAAATATCACTAAAAAGAACAGGTCAACAGTATGTTAAGCTTGCAATTAATCCACTTGTTGTTTCTATAATGAAGCTATTGTCATACTGTTCACACTAAACAGATTTATCTTTCATATGTGTGCGCTCATGGCTTTTTCGGGCGCTTGAGGTAGTGAAACTCTTTCCACACTGATCACATCCATAGGGTTTCTCTCCAGTGTGAATTCTCTGGTGTTTTTTCAGGCTGGACATTTCAGAGAAGTGTTGCCCACATTGATCACATCCATAGGGTTTCTCTCCAGTGTGAATTCTCTGGTGGCTTTTAAGGTTTCCCATTTGAGAAAAGTGTTGTCCACACTGATCACATCCGTAGGGTTTCTCTCCAGTGTGAATTCTCTGGTGTTTTTTCAGGCTGGACATTTCAGAGAAGTGTTGCCCACATTGATCACATCCATAGGGTTTCTCTCCAGTGTGAATTCTCTGGTGTTTTTTCAGGCTGGACATTTCAGAGAAGTGTTGCCCACATTGATCACATCCATAGGGTTTCTCTCCAGTGTGAATTCTCT
Organism: Electrona antarctica; assembly: GCF_951216825.1. Lineage (NCBI taxonomy): Eukaryota > Metazoa > Chordata > Actinopteri > Myctophiformes > Myctophidae > Electrona > Electrona antarctica. The sequence goes on along the minus strand of NC_136808.1, from coordinate 49,314,611 downwards.
GGTGTTTTTTCAGGCTGGACATTTCAGAGAAGTGTTGCCCACATTGATCACTGATTAAAAGTGCAGTATTTGGGGTGCAATTGAGCTCAGAAAATAAGACACTTTTTTCAAATGTCACAATCCCTTTAATGTTTGTTTGGGTCAGATGCAATAAATGGCAAAGAAAACAACCAGCTCTAACAGACTCATGTCACCACCATACTTTTCTGTTCTAATAATACTAAAAAAAAGAACAGGTCAACAGCAATCACAGTCTAACATACGGTCCTCCACCCTCCCTACTCCCCCCAGAAGTGCTCAATGGATCCACATTGAATAACAAGAGGGAGTAGAGACAGTCCCATTCACACTCAAGGACATGAATAGTTACCATATGCATGTAAATGACAGCAGGACATGCACAATGGATAGCAGTTTAGGGTTTTTTGATTGATTGATTTATTAACAGTTTGCAGAAATACAGTACATTTCAAGTACAACTCAATACAAAAAAACTGTTAACTGTGAGTGGACAACACCATAAAGCATTACACTTGGGCACTTTGAGGTGAACTATCAGTGTAGGCCTACTGTGTTTATGGTAACTTCAGCCATCATATTACATTCTCAAATATCCCACCAGGGATTAAAACACAGACCAAAACTCAATACTGTCCATGGAGCGGATGGTTGGGTGAACAGAGTCTTCATTCAGAAGCCAGATCCACCCTCCCTACTCCCCCCAGATATGCTCAAGGACATATGTGACCCCTTCCAGTATTTTGATATACAAGGGGGCCATGGTCATTTTTCAGTTTTTTACATATTATGAAACTGCATAATGTAATCATATGATGTATTGCTCATTGAAATTGGGTGAATAATGAAGAAGATATGACCATCTGAAACTTGTTGAACCAGAAATCCCAAACTATAGAATTTCCCCTTCAAAGATTCCAAACATGTAGCACCTCTGAGCCCAGGAATGGGTGTGACAATAGATACTTGTCTCCACCCCTAATGGCTTGCATAAACACTCCCCCCACTAGGTTAGCTGTCAACTGAACAGAATGACTTGAGTGGACACTTAATATTCTATTCTAAATAATGTGAGTAAAACCAAGTAGGCTATAATTTATTCCATGAAGTTACTTGTAGTGCTTTTAATTGCTAAATGCACTGTAAAGCAGTATAATTGTATCTGTAGGCAGCTGGACAAAATTCCCAAAGAGAAGAATAAGGTAATCTAGAACTCTTAGAATAAGAATAAATAGAGATGAGATTTAGACTAGTTTGTTTATTTTCACATACTTGAAATGTGCATACTGTGACAATGACAAATAAGAGTGGCATAAGAATAAACAGTTTAAAATTGCACTTTCCCTGGGACTAAAGAAATATATACAGTTTACAATTGCACTTTCCCTGTACTAAAGAGTAGTGGAGTGAAACCATAGAGTATATAAAGGATAGAGACCGAACTGGAGCACTAGCCCCGCCCCCAGGCTATTCATTTCGATGAAGTTGCTCAGTGGCGTTTTGAAGCACCCGGAAGACTGCCGGAAGTACCTCCCCCTCCCTACTCCCCCCAGATATGCTCAATGGATACACATTGAATAACAAGAGGGAGGAGAGACAGTCCCATTCACACTCAAGGACATGAATAGTTACCATATGCATGTAAATGACAGAAGGAAATGCACAATGGACAGCAGTTTAGGGCAGTTTGAGGTGAACTATCCATGTAGGCCTACTGTGTTTATGGTAACTTCTTCAATCATATTACATTCTCAAATAGCCCACCATCACCAGGGATTAAAACACATACCAAAACTCAAAGTTGGTCTGATACTCCTCACAGACATCTCAACTCATGATGACAACTCATGAACTGAATTTACTGATGATTGCTCCAAATTCCTCCATTCAGCAAACAATATAACAATTAAACAGTATCATAATAATAATACAAATCAGATGCAAGGTGATATGGCAGAAGAAAACATATGCTCTAGCAGACTCCAACACAAGTCACCACCATAATTTTCTGTTTTAATACTGTCTCTGAAAACTCTTGCCACAGTGAAGGCCAGAAAGTAGTTTTTTGCCACTCAGTTGGTGTCCCTACATAACTTCCGGGTTTGATGATTATGTCACACGCATACCCTCTATAAGAAATATCACTAAAAAGAACAGGTCAACAGTATGTTAAGCTTGCAATTAATCCACTTGGTGTTTCTATAATGAAGCTATTGTCATACTGTTCACACTAAACAGATTTATCTTTCATATGTGTGCGCTCATGGCTTTTTCGGGCGCTTGAGGTAGTGAAACTCTTTCCACACTGATCACATCCATAGGGTTTCTCTCCAGTGTGAATTCTCTGGTGGCTTTTAAGGTTGGACATTTTAGAAAAGTGTTGTCCACACTGATCACATCCATAGGGTTTCTCTCCAGTGTGAACTTTCTGGTGACTTTTAAGGTTTGCCATTTCAGAGAAGTGTTGCCCACATTGATCACATCCATAGGGTTTCTCTCCAGTGTGAATTCTCTGGTGGCTTTTCAGGCTGGACATTTCAGAGAAGTGTTGCCCACATTGATCACATCCATAGGGTTTCTCTCCAGTGTGAATTCTCTGGTGGCTTTTAAGGTTGGACATTTCAGAGAAGTGTTGCCCACATTGATCACATCCATAGGGTTTCTCTCCAGTGTGAATTCTCTGGTGTTTTTTCAGGCTGGACATTTGAGAGAAGTGTTGTCCACACTGGTCACATCCATAGGGTTTCTCTCCTGTGTGAATTCTCTGGTGGATTTTGAGGTGTTCCATTCTAGAGAAGTGTTGTCCACACTGATCACATCCATAGGGCTTCTCTCCAGTGTGAACTTTCTGGTGACTTTTAAGGTTTGCCATTATAGAGAAGTGTTGTCCACACTGATCACATCCATAGGGTTTCTCTCCAGTGTGAATTCTCTGGTGGCTTTTGAGGTGTTCCATTCTAGAGAAGTGTTGTCCACACTGATCACATCCATAGGGCTTCTCTCCAGTGTGAACTTTCTGGTGACTTTTAAGGCTTGCCATTATAGAGAAGTGTTGTCCACACTGATCACATCCATAGGGTTTCTCTCCAGTGTGAATTTTCTGGTGGCGTTTGAGGTGTCCCATTTGAGAGAAGCGTTGTCCACATTGATCACATCCATAGGGCTTCTCTCCAGTGTGAATTCGCTGGTGGCTTTTGAGGTGTGACGCCTTAGAGAAGTGTTGTCCACATTGATCACAGCAGTGGTGTTTTTGCTTTGCCAAACTTCTTTGTTCATTCACCTCTGGTAGGTCAGGGCAGTCAGGCTGATGATGCAACACTGAATTGGAAACAAAAGAAAGATTGTTGATAGGTAGAAAGACAGCTACATGACAGGGATTTGTTGCACAACAACTAGTCCACAAAGTGCTAACTAACAATGGCCTAAACTACCTTACTACATTGCATGACTAAAAATATAGGAATTAAGTGGCTATACTTAATATTTAAGCTGAGTAACATACCAAGGTCTTTGGGTTCCTCCTGTTCAGCAGAAATGTCCCTGGTGGGGTGGAGAGAGTTCATCTTTAGCTGAAGTCTGGAGTCCACAGTCAGATGTGATCAGAAATGATTGATATCCTGGAGGAGTTGTGGAGAAATGACACAGACCAAGTCTTCTTATACCAGAGAGTCTGAGGTATAACCACTAACTGCTTTGATATGATTGGCCAAATAGAACAATATGACCACCTCTCTCTCCACCAATCACAGTCAAAGATACTGTCCTCCACCCTCCCTCCTCCCCCAGATATGCCCAATGGATCCAAATTGAATAACAAGAGGGAGGGGAGACATTCCCATTCATCTCAAGGACATGTCATTTACATGAGCTGTACATGTAAATGTCAGACAGGACATGCACAATGGATAGCAGTGACCTTTACATAAACAAGGTGAAATGTTGATTTGTACTTGAGGTGAATTATACATGTACTGTTTATGGTAACTTCAGCAATAAATTACAAATAGCCCACCACCACCAAACATACACCAGCTTTTACACCCACATCACAATGAAAGGGTGTGAATTATGTTGTGTATATTTAGTTTTGGCCCTATGTGGAAGTGCTGTCCACACTGTTATTTACATGTAGAATAAAGCTTAATGAAAAGCCTATGTGTCCAAATGTTTAGTGTGTGTAATCCTGTTTCAATCATAGACCTTCATGAAACACATTTAATAATGGGACCCATGTTCCTGTACAAACTGAATTTGCAGATGATTGCTCCAAATTCATGCAGAACTTTTTTGGGCACATGTTCTGTTCTCCAGTGGTCCAAGGTTCATTCTTATCTTACAAGTGGTCTACAAATAAAATGTACAAAGTGTGAGACAGAGCACATCTAAATATAATGTAAATATAAATAATATAATATAAAATGACATGAAATGAAGAATAAGCTTTTTTTGAAGAAATGTAATAATGCAGCAATAGTAACAATGAAACCTAAAAGGGTATCTCATGTTACTGACTGCAATTGTCATGAACAAACTGGACTCCTATAAACCACAGATAAACAAACAACTCTTGCCTTTGAATATGTATATAAAAAATCACACCAGTGTGAAGTGAGGGGCGCTCTCATCATCGTACAACATGATGATGTAAAACAAACATTGAGACAAAACAAACAAACATCTTTATTGTCAATAAACTTTCACACTCGCAACGGTTCAAATATGATTATGTTGGGTGTTCCCCCGTTCAAATTAATATTAATATTATATCAATATTAATATTTGACCAGCAGTATTTATACTTTCACTCAACTCCTGGGTTTCATTGAGTACCCAACTTCCCAAGACAATCTGTAAACAACCCCCCCCCCCCTATCACATTACCCACACTGAACATCATTTGCTGTTCATATATTCAGAACGGGTAAGGACTAATAATATCAATATTAATATTTGATATACTGTCACTCAACTGCTGGGGTTCATTGAGTACTTTGTGTATTGTATGATTTGCTGAATGACTATTACATAAAACACATGTCTGACTCACGTTACTCTCATCGTCTTTAATAAGATCAATTGCAGATCGACAGATATTATCACTGTCGCATACAGTAGAAATTATATGATTAAAAAATGACAAACACTATACAATATAAAACATGTTACCAGGAAGGTAGGAACTTTGCTTCTTGGCTGCTGATTGTGTGTTTATGTTGTGTGTATACTAGTGTGATTCAAGGGACCCATTGACTGAGTGGCAATGGAACATGTTGAGTAACTGTTCCTGGCTCTGGGATTGAATGATGTTGTGAATCTACAGTTTGCATGTTGTGTTGTTTCTGCTGTTGAAGGTATGTGAGTTGTAACAGGGAACAGTATGTTTGTGTGTGGCTCTTGATCACTTCAATAATCCCAATAGGCCCTTTCATTCTTGCTTTCTTTCTTCTTACAACATGATGATGTAAAACAAACATTGAGACAAAAAAAACATTAAATTCTCTTTATTGTCAATGGCGTTTTTAAAACAAACATTGAACTAAAAACAAACATTAAACCTGTATTAATAAGGACAAAAATACAACGCAATGAAAGAAAAAAGTGTGCATGTTGTGTTGTTTCTGCCATGGAAGGTATGTGCGTTGTAACGGGGAACATTATGTTTGTGTGTGGCTCTTGATCACTTCAATAATCCTATGAGTGAATTTGCTATTTCCATTTGGTTCGAGATAGAGGTTTTGGGCTTTAACAGGGTGGCTGTATTGCTTCATGAATGGCATGATGACAAAGAATGTCCTTATATGTAGGCATTTTCTTTCTTTCTTTCTTTCTTTCTTTCTTTCGCCAGCCAAGTCTATGGACTTTAAAGGTTTCATGACATAGTATTTTTATTTTTCGTTTTCTTTTAGGTTTTCTGACCTCAATTACACCCACCCAACCTGAACTTTGAACATTGATTTTCTGTGGTCACTTGTTTGAGCCAGAAAACTGAATGTTAAAAGTGCAGTCTTTGGGGTGCAATTGAGCTCAGAAAATAAGACACTTTTTTCAAATGTCACAATCCCTTTAATGTTTGTTTGGGTCAGATGCAATAAATGGCAAAGAAAACAACCGGCTCTAACAGACTCATGTCACCACCATACTTTTCTGTTCTAATAATACTAAAAAATGTTCAATGCTCAATGGATACACATTGAATAACAAGAGGGAGGAGAGACAGTCCCATTCACACTCAAGGACATGAATAGTTACCATATGCATGTAAATGACAGCAGGACATGCACAATGGATAGCAGTTTAGGGTTTTTTGATTGATTTATTTATTAACAGTTTGCAGAAATACAGTACATTTCAAGTACAACTCAATACAAAAAAACTGTTAACTGTGAGTGGACAACACCATAAAGCATTACACTTGGGCACTTTGAGGTGAACTATCAGTGTAGGCCTACTGTGTTTATGGTAACTTCAGCCATCATATTACATTCTCAAATATCCCACCGTCACCAGGGATTAAAACACAGACCAAAACTCAATACTGTCCATGGAGCGGATGGTTGGGTGAACAGAGTCTTCATTCAGAAGCCAGATCCACCCTCCCTACTCCCCCCAGATATGCTCAAGGACATATGTGACCCCTTCCAGTATTTTGATATACAAGGGGGCCATGGTCATTTTTCAGTTTTTTACATATTATGAAACTGCATAATGTAATCATATGATGTATTGCTCATTGAAATTGGGTGAAAAATGAAGAAGATATGACCATCTGAAACTTGTTGAACCAGAAATCCCAAATTATAGAATTTCCCCTTCAAAGATTCCAAAGATTTAGCACCTCTGAGCCCAGGAATGGGTGTGACAATAGATACTTGTCTCCACCCCTAATGGCTTGCATAAACACTCCCCCCACTAGGTTAGCTGTCAACTGAACAGAATGACTTGAGTGGACACTTAATATTCTATTCTAAATAATGTGAAACCAAGTAGGCTATAATTTATTCCATGAAGTTACTTGTAGTGCTTTTAATTGCTAAATGTACTGTAAAGCAGTATAATTGTATCTGTAGGCAGCTGGACAAAATTCCCAAAGAGAAGAATAAGGTAATCTAGAACTCTTAGAATAAGAATAAATAGAGATGAGATTTAGACTAGTTTGTTTATTTTCACATACTTGAAATGTGCATACTGTGACAATGACAAATAAGAGTGGCATAAGAATAAACAGTTTAAAATTGCACTTTGTCTGGGACTAAAGAAATATATACAGTTTAAAATTGCACTTTCCCTGGGACTAAAGAGTAGTGGAGTGAAACCATTCTCCTTGTAGTGTTTCTTAAGGGCATTTAGAAGGATGCTGCTGATCCTGGACAAAAACAACACAAACGCTGGGTTACAAACTAACAACGTTATGAAATACAGTGTAAGTCTGCCTGGACTCTATTTACTGTTTAGCGCTTGGATCCGGTCTAGAGCCCACCCACTTAAACATACATACACGCACAGAAACATTTCCGTATACGCTCTATACCGGATGTTGTTATAAACAGCGCTAACGATAACACTGCAAATTACACGCTGCTGTTGAACTTTCGCTTCGCGTTGACTTTCTTTTTGGATTGAGTCATTTCGGAGTCATTTCGGAGTCGTTCATACAAGTCTTTATAATCGCCAAAATAACCAGGTCTTTCTGGTCCTTTGTAAAAGATGCCATGTCCGTTCGGGTCTCCCAGATCATGTCTGGATCGAGTTGTTTACTGCAAGACAAATGCGGCTGTTCTACGTTCTCTTTTGATCTTTTATGACATCCGCAATCAAAGTTTATTATTTTCTCCATTTCTGCTGGTCGGTCGGTGTCCAAGAATGATGTTGTGTTTACTGGCAGCCTGAACACGTTATGGGCGGTGATCGGCTACGTGAAACTGGAGAACAATACATAGGTATGGCCAATCGAAACAACTCTATGTAAATACGTGCAGGAATGTTCACACCCCCCAAAAAAGCTATTTTGGTATATTGTGGAGTTTCATTAGAGCCGACTTGTGGTTGAAAATACTGGAAGGGGTCACATATGCTATCTAGACAGGTACATGGGTATCTTGGTGGAGTATCGAATCTTGTGGACCAGACCCATTGCAAGATGCTGTACTCTGTCGCCAACCCTAAGCCATGCCAGTCTGTCAAAGTGGGCAGGGGTGAGGTGGGTTCGGGAGGTGAGGCCAAGTAGGAGCCTGACCAGTTTGTTTTGGGAAGTCTGGAGCCTAGTTTTAAGGGCCTTTGAGGTGCTGTGGTACCAGGAGGTGCATGCATAGTCAAAGAAGCCTTGTACGAGGGCTCCTGTTAAGGTCTTCAAGGTGTTTTTGTCGACCAGTGAGGAGATCCTGTAAAGGAATATTGTTCTTTGGTTGACTTTTTTGATTACGTTGGTGGCCATTTTATCACCGGAAAGATTAGCCTCCAGGATGGAACCTAGGTAGGTAATTTCATCTTTACGTGTGATAACATTGTCACCCACTCTAACCAAGAAGCCATTTGCCTTGCTGAGATTACAATTACATCCAAAGAGAATGGATTCAGTTTTTCCCAGGTGTAAAGATAGTTTGTTATCAGCGAGCCAGGTGCAGATTCTACCGAGTTCAGAGCTGAGGGCATTTTCAACCTGCAGTTTGTCCCTGTCCGAGACCAGCAGTGCCGAGTCATCTGCGAACAGGAACAAGTTGCAGTCACAAGCTGAAGTCATGTCGTTTACATATATTAGGAACAGTAGAGGCCCTAGTATGCTTCCTTGTGGAACGCCACAGCTCACTGGGAGGGGGGGGGGGCAGTGTTCCGTTCACTTCCACCATCTGTTCTCTCCCCTCCAGGTAGGATTGCATTCATATGTGTGCGCTCATGGCATTTTCTGGCGCTTGAGGTAGTGAAACTCTTTCCACACTGATCACATCCATAGGGTTTCTCTCCAGTGTGAATTCTCTGGTGGCTTTTGAGGTGTTCCATTCTAGAGAAGTGTTGTCCACACTGATCACATCCATAGGGCTTCTCTCCGGTGTGAATTATCTGGTGGCTTTTAAGGTTGAGCATTTTAGAGAAGAATTTTCCACACTGGTCACATCCATAGGGCTTCTCTCCAGTGTGAATTCTCTGGTGGCTTTTAAGGTTTGACATCATGGAGAAGTGTTGTCCACACTGATCACATCCATATGGTTTCTCTCCAGTGTGATTTTTCTGGTGTCTTTTAAGGCTTGACGCCTTAGAGAAGTACTGTTCACACTGATCACATCCATAGGGTTTCTCTCCAGTGTGAATTATCTGGTGGCTTTTAAGGCTGCCCATTCTAGAGAAGTGTTGTCCACACTGATCACATCCATAGGGGTTCTCTCCAGTGTGAATTCTCTGGTGTGTTTTGAGGTCTGCCATTTGAGAGAAGTGTTGTCCACACTGATAACATCCATAGGGTTTCTCTCCAGTGTGAATTCTCTGGTGGGTTTTGAGGTCTGCCATTTGAGAGAAGTGTTGTCCACGCTGATCACATCCATAGGGTTTCTCTCCAGAATATTCTTCAAGAACGGAGTATTTACAGCTCAGAGCCACAGTGGAACAACTTCTGAAATACGTGGCAAGAGTTCTGAAGAAGTTCCTGCGGTTGCATCCACATCCTGATGTTTTTGCAGCTGACTGGATCCACCTCCATGTGTTCCCTGCGTGACACTGTCCTGCCATCACCAATCAGCACCAAACCCTTCAGTAGCTACATGCAGCCAGTAGGCCATTGTTCCCAGGCCGAGGATTCTATCTCCTGGCTGACCTGTGTAAGAGAGTATTAGCTGCACTGAGATCAGACACACTTCACATCATCTGATTCATGCTTTTAATTGTGACGCTATAGTGAGTAGCATATGAATGGGGGTCAGTGTGTCAGACTGAATGCGTGCGTGCGTGCGTGCGTGCGTGCGTGCGTGCGTGCGTGCGTGCGTGCGTGCGTGCGTGCGTGCGTGCCAGCATGTGCCCGTGTGTGCGAGAGCATGGGTGTATGAGAGAGGGAGCAAGAGAGACACAGAGAGAGAATGACAATGAAAACAAGAAAAGGAATAAAGGAATTAAAGAGTGAAAACAAAAAGAGACAACGGAGCTGCCATTGTATTGCATGGGAGTGGGGTGTGCGGCGTAATTTCATCTTTACGTGTGATAACATTGTCACCCACTCTAACCAAGAAGCCATTTGCCTTGCTGAGATTACAATTACATCCAAAGAGAATGGATTCAGTTTTTCCCAGGTGTAAAGATAGTTTGTTATCAGCGAGCCAGGTGCAGATTCTACCGAGTTCAGAGCTGAGGGCATTTTCAACCTGCAGTTTGTCCCTGTCCGAGACCAGCAGTGCCGAGTCATCTGCGAACAGGAACAAGTTGCAGTCACAAGCTGAAGTCATGTCGTTTACATATATTAGGAACAGTAGAGGTCCTAGTATGCTTCCTTGTGGAACGCCACAGCTCACTGGGAGGGGGGGGGGACAGTGTTCCGTTCACTTCCACCATCTGTTCTCTCCCCTCCAGGTAGGATTGCATTCATATGTGTGCGCTCATGGCATTTTCTGGCGCTTGAGGTAGTGAAACTCTTTCCACACTGATCACATCCATAGGGTTTCTCTCCAGTGTGAATTCTCTGGTGGCTTTTGAGGTGTTCCATTCTAGAGAAGTGTTGTCCACACTGATCACATCCATAGGGCTTCTCTCCGGTGTGAATTATCTGGTGGCTTTTAAGGTTGAGCATTTTAGAGAAGAATTTTCCACACTGGTCACATCCATAGGGCTTCTCTCCAGTGTGAATTCTCTGGTGGCTTTTAAGGTTTGACATCATGGAGAAGTGTTGTCCACACTGATCACATCCATATGGTTTCTCTCCAGTGTGATTTTTCTGGTGTCTTTTAAGGCTTGACGCCTTAGAGAAGTACTGTTCACACTGATCACATCCATAGGGTTTCTCTCCAGTGTGAATTATCTGGTGGCTTTTAAGGCTGCCCATTCTAGAGAAGTGTTGTCCACACTGATCACATCCATAGGGGTTCTCTCCAGTGTGCATTCTCTGGTGTGTTTTGAGGTCTGCCATTTGAGAGAAGTGTTGTCCACACTGATCACATCCATAGGGTTTCTCTCCAGTGTGAATTCTCTGGTGGGTTTTGAGGTCTGCCATTTGAGAGAAGTGTTGTCCACGCTGATCACATCCATAGGGTTTCTCTCCAGAATATTCTTCAAGAACGGAGTATTTACAGCTCAGAGCCACAGTGGAACAACTTCTGAAATACGTGGCAAGAGTTCTGAAGAAGTTCCTGCGGTTGCATCCACATCCTGATGTTTTTGCAGCTGACTGGATCCACCTCCATGTGTTCCCTGCGTGACACTGTCCTGCCATCACCAATCAGCACCAAACCCTTCAGCCAGTAGGCCATTGTTCCAACTTCCCAGGCCGAGGATTCTATCTCCTGGCTGACCTGTGTAAGAGAGTATTAGCTGCACTGAGATCAGACACACTTCACATCATCTGATTCATGCTTTTAATTGTGACGCTATAGTGAGTAGCATATGAATGGGGGTCAGTGTGTCAGACTGAATGCGTGCGTGCGTGCGTGCGTGCGTGCGTGCGTGCGTGCGTGCGTGCGTGCCAGCATGTGCCCGTGTGTGCGAGAGCATGGGTGTATGAGAGAGGGAGCAAGAGAGACACAGAGAGAGAATGACAATGAAAACAAGAAAAGGAATAAAGGAATTAAAGAGTGAAAACAAAAAGAGACAACGGAGCTGCCATTGTATTGCATGGGAGTGAGTGTGCGGCGTGCACGCCCATGTGCACGTGTCACACTGTGTGACAGCCAGTCGCTCCCTTGTCACAACTATGACCTCGCTTCCCTTCAGCTAGATGCTCCACATCCTCCACGTACGTACGCGCGCGCGCACACACACACAAACACACACACACACACACACACACACACACACACACACACACACACACACACACACACACACACACACACACACACACACACACACACACACCGAGCGTATGACTCAGGATTATGTGTCATGGAGTCGGGTTGGCAACAGACAGATGAGTGAGTTCCTACTCTTCTATTGTATTCCCCACTGCTCTTTCTTTTTCTATAAGATTATGTCAGGTGGTTACAGATGGCTACACACTGCTGCGTTTTAGGAATTTTGAGCTGCGTTTTTTCGCTGTTTTTCCCGGAAAAAATGACTTTTACTTTAAAGTCCGCTTTGAATGTAAATTAGAGCAGTGTCCAGTTTAGATGGGCTCCGCTAGTGCAGCAGGGATGCAACATTCGCTCAACTCATGATTCAATATTGGCAGGGACGTGCACACATAGACATCAAAGGGTGCTTGAGCCCCTGCCCTTTTACCCGTCTGTAAAACAACTGCCCTTTCCACACCACGAATGCAGCATTTACTACATGGTGAAATAAATGCAAATGCCTTCCTCTCCTTTCCATGCCATGCCGGAAGGCAGCATTCAGGAGAATTGCTTTTTTTCCTGAACTTGAACGCAGCATTTTGCGCTGAACAAATTTGTTTATAAATCCATGTCGTACACCACATCTCCACTAGTTAAAGAGTGCTTGGTTGCGCCCCGAAAATAGCAGATCTATAAGCTCTCAACGCGTCGCAGCGCGACGCGTTGCGAGCTTGTAGATCTGCTATTTTCGCTATTTTTGTCCAATATGTTGCCTGATGTTTACTGGAAGTCGAAGTTTTCAATTCACAGATTTGAATAATTGCATAATGGAGCTTGAAACCTCATGCCCGATAAAACCCGATAACAAGCTTATTGAGTACCCAGTATCAATAATCTTTATCAAGCGTTGTATTTTTGTCCTTATTAATACAGGTTTAATGTTTGTTTTTAGTTCAATGTTTGTTTTAAAAACGCCATTGACAATAAAGAGAATTTAATGTTTTTTTTGATTACGTTGGTGGCCATTTTATCACCGGAAAGATTAGCCTCCAGGATGGAACCTAGGTAGGTAATTTCATCTTTACGTGTGATAACATTGTCACCCACTCTAACCAAGAAGCCATTTGCCTTGCTGAGATTACAATTACATCCAAAGAGAATGGATTCAGTTTTTCCCAGGTGTAAAGATAGTTTGTTATCAGCGAGCCAGGTGCAGATTCTACCGAGTTCAGAGCTGAGGGCATTTTCAACCTGCAGTTTGTCCCTGTCCGAGACCAGCAGTGCCGAGTCATCTGCGAACAGGAACAAGTTGCAGTCACAAGCTGAAGTCATGTCGTTTACATATATTAGGAACAGTAGAGGCCCTAGTATGCTTCCTTGTGGAACGCCACAGCTCACTGGGAGGGGGGGGGGACAGTGTTCCGTTCACTTCCACCATCTGTTCTCTCCCCTCCAGGTAGGATTGCATTCATATGTGTGCGCTCATGGCATTTTCTGGCGCTTGAGGTAGTGAAACTCTTTCCACACTGATCACATCCATAGGGTTTCTCTCCAGTGTGAATTCTCTGGTGGCTTTTGAGGTGTTCCATTCTAGAGAAGTGTTGTCCACACTGATCACATCCATAGGGCTTCTCTCCGGTGTGAATTATCTGGTGGCTTTTAAGGTTGAGCATTTTAGAGAAGAATTTTCCACACTGGTCACATCCATAGGGCTTCTCTCCAGTGTGAATTCTCTGGTGGCTTTTAAGGTTTGACATCATGGAGAAGTGTTGTCCACACTGATCACATCCATATGGTTTCTCTCCAGTGTGATTTTTCTGGTGTCTTTTAAGGCTTGACGCCTTAGAGAAGTACTGTTCACACTGATCACATCCATAGGGTTTCTCTCCAGTGTGAATTATCTGGTGGCTTTTAAGGCTGCCCATTCTAGAGAAGTGTTGTCCACACTGATCACATCCATAGGGGTTCTCTCCAGTGTGAATTCTCTGGTGTGTTTTGAGGTCTGCCATTTGAGAGAAGTGTTGTCCACACTGATAACATCCATAGGGTTTCTCTCCAGTGTGAATTCTCTGGTGGGTTTTGAGGTCTGCCATTTGAGAGAAGTGTTGTCCACGCTGATCACATCCATAGGGTTTCTCTCCAGAATATTCTTCAAGAACGGAGTATTTACAGCTCAGAGCCACAGTGGAACAACTTCTGAAATACGTGGCAAGAGTTCTGAAGAAGTTCCTGCGGTTGCATCCACATCCTGATGTTTTTGCAGCTGACTGGATCCACCTCCATGTGTTCCCTGCGTGACACTGTCCTGCCATCACCAATCAGCACCAAACCCTTCAGTAGCTACATGCAGCCAGTAGGCCATTGTTCCCAGGCCGAGGATTCTATCTCCTGGCTGACCTGTGTAAGAGAGTATTAGCTGCACTGAGATCAGACACACTTCACATCATCTGATTCATGCTTTTAATTGTGACGCTATAGTGAGTAGCATATGAATGGGGGTCAGTGTGTCAGACTGAATGCGTGCGTGCGTGCGTGCGTGCGTGCGTGCGTGCGTGCGTGCGTGCGTGCGTGCGTGCCAGCATGTGCCCGTGTGTGCGAGAGCATGGGTGTATGAGAGAGGGAGCAAGAGAGACACAGAGAGAGAATGACAATGAAAACAAGAAAAGGAATAAAGGAATTAAAGAGTGAAAACAAAAAGAGACAACGGAGCTGCCATTGTATTGCATGGGAGTGGGGTGTGCGGCGTAATTTCATCTTTACGTGTGATAACATTGTCACCCACTCTAACCAAGAAGCCATTTGCCTTGCTGAGATTACAATTACATCCAAAGAGAATGGATTCAGTTTTTCCCAGGTGTAAAGATAGTTTGTTATCAGCGAGCCAGGTGCAGATTCTACCGAGTTCAGAGCTGAGGGCATTTTCAACCTGCAGTTTGTCCCTGTCCGAGACCAGCAGTGCCGAGTCATCTGCGAACAGGAACAAGTTGCAGTCACAAGCTGAAGTCATGTCGTTTACATATATTAGGAACAGTAGAGGTCCTAGTATGCTTCCTTGTGGAACGCCACAGCTCACTGGGAGGGGGGGGGGACAGTGTTCCGTTCACTTCCACCATCTGTTCTCTCCCCTCCAGGTAGGATTGCATTCATATGTGTGCGCTCATGGCATTTTCTGGCGCTTGAGGTAGTGAAACTCTTTCCACACTGATCACATCCATAGGGTTTCTCTCCAGTGTGAATTCTCTGGTGGCTTTTGAGGTGTTCCATTCTAGAGAAGTGTTGTCCACACTGATCACATCCATAGGGCTTCTCTCCGGTGTGAATTATCTGGTGGCTTTTAAGGTTGAGCATTTTAGAGAAGAATTTTCCACACTGGTCACATCCATAGGGCTTCTCTCCAGTGTGAATTCTCTGGTGGCTTTTAAGGTTTGACATCATGGAGAAGTGTTGTCCACACTGATCACATCCATATGGTTTCTCTCCAGTGTGATTTTTCTGGTGTCTTTTAAGGCTTGACGCCTTAGAGAAGTACTGTTCACACTGATCACATCCATAGGGTTTCTCTCCAGTGTGAATTATCTGGTGGCTTTTAAGGCTGCCCATTCTAGAGAAGTGTTGTCCACACTGATCACATCCATAGGGGTTCTCTCCAGTGTGCATTCTCTGGTGTGTTTTGAGGTCTGCCATTTGAGAGAAGTGTTGTCCACACTGATCACATCCATAGGGTTTCTCTCCAGTGTGAATTCTCTGGTGGGTTTTGAGGTCTGCCATTTGAGAGAAGTGTTGTCCACGCTGATCACATCCATAGGGTTTCTCTCCAGAATATTCTTCAAGAACGGAGTATTTACAGCTCAGAGCCACAGTGGAACAACTTCTGAAATACGTGGCAAGAGTTCTGAAGAAGTTCCTGCGGTTGCATCCACATCCTGATGTTTTTGCAGCTGACTGGATCCACCTCCATGTGTTCCCTGCGTGACACTGTCCTGCCATCACCAATCAGCACCAAACCCTTCAGCCAGTAGGCCATTGTTCCAACTTCCCAGGCCGAGGATTCTATCTCCTGGCTGACCTGTGTAAGAGAGTATTAGCTGCACTGAGATCAGACACACTTCACATCATCTGATTCATGCTTTTAATTGTGACGCTATAGTGAGTAGCATATGAATGGGGGTCAGTGTGTCAGACTGAATGCGTGCGTGCGTGCGTGCGTGCGTGCGTGCGTGCGTGCGTGCGTGCGTGCGTGCGTGCGTGCCAGCATGTGCCCGTGTGTGCGAGAGCATGGGTGTATGAGAGAGGGAGCAAGAGAGACACAGAGAGAGAATGACAATGAAAACAAGAAAAGGAATAAAGGAATTAAAGAGTGAAAACAAAAAGAGACAACGGAGCTGCCATTGTATTGCATGGGAGTGAGTGTGCGGCGTGCACGCCCATGTGCACGTGTCACACTGTGTGACAGCCAGTCGCTCCCTTGTCACAACTATGACCTCGCTTCCCTTCAGCTAGATGCTCCACATCCTCCACGTACGTACGCGCGCGCGCACACACACACAAACACACACACACACACACACACACACACACACACACACACACACACACACACACACACACACACACACACACACACACACACACACCGAGCGTATGACTCAGGATTATGTGTCATGGAGTCGGGTTGGCAACAGACAGATGAGTGAGTTCCTACTCTTCTATTGTATTCCCCACTGCTCTTTCTTTTTCTATAAGATTATGTCAGGTGGTTACAGATGGCTACACACTGCTGCGTTTTAGGAATTTCGCTGTTTTTCCCGGAAAAAATGACTTTTACTTTAAAGTCCGCTTTGAATGTAAATTAGAGCAGTGTCCAGTTTAGATGGGCTCCGCTAGTGCAGCAGGGATGCAACATTCGCTCAACTCATGATTCAATATTGGCAGGGACGTGCACACATAGACATCAAAGGGTGCTTGAGCCCCTGCCCTTTTACCCGTCTGTAAAACAACTGCCCTTTCCACACCACGAATGCAGCATTTACTACATGGTGAAATAAATGCAAATGCCTTCCTCTCCTTTCCATGCCATGCCGGAAGGCAGCATTCAGGAGAATTGCTTTTTTTCCTGAACTTGAACGCAGCATTTTGCGCTGAACAAATTTGTTTATAAATCCATGTCGTACACCACATCTCCACTAGTTAAAGAGTGCTTGGTTGCGCCCCGAAAATAGCAGATCTATAAGCTCTCAACGCGTCGCAGCGCGACGCGTTGCGAGCTTGTAGATCTGCTATTTTCGCTATTTTTGTCCAATATGTTGCCTGATGTTTACTGGAAGTCGAAGTTTTCAATTCACAGATTTGAATAATTGCATAATGGAGCTTGAAACCTCATGCCCGATAAAACCCGATAACAAGCTTATTGAGTACCCAGTATCAATAATCTTTATCAAGCCTGTTGATATGACGTCATGTTTAAACAATCAAGGCAAGAGGCGATCAAGAAATAAATCCAATCATCCATGCTGGCACAAACATGTGGGTCTAAAAGTGTATTGATACCTGCCAGCCAGCGCTGCCCGGGTAAACAAAATTACGCTTTTAAAGTGACAGTACACACATTAACCAGCTTACAGTTTCTTCAATATTACTTTCCCAAAGTAAAAAGGTTGTTTGCCTTCCGCCTGTTAGAAAAGTACCGTATTTGAAGGCCCTAAAAGATACGGGTTCTGTTCAGATTATTATATTTCCGCAAAATAATAGAAAATGCTCGAAAGTGGGCTCGATAAGAACCCGTCTCGATAAGCCTGATCGATGAGGTGCTCGTTATCAATAAAGATGTACAAAAGCTCCATCCCTAATCCTGACTCTAAGCTTCTCCTATAGGTGCTCTCCAAAGTGCTCCGTTGCTATAAATCGCTTGGGCGCTATGATTTAATGGATAAAATAACCCCGGGCAATCGGAGTGTTAACATGTCATACAAAATGGGAGACAAGACCGATTTGGATTTTTTTATTTTTATTTTTTTACAGATGGGCCAAACGGGCAGCTGAAGGTAATAACATTAATTGTGGGTATGTTTCAATTCAGGTGTTACTGTGTACCAGCAGCACAAATAACTACTGTACCGTTAACCTCATGCTGGCACACTGGAACGCCTAAATATCTATATGATAAAATATAACCACATCTGCCATGTACTGCCACGCACGCACGCACGCACACACACCCCGGACGGATGGACGGACGGACAATAGTGAGACATTAACACACACAGGACAATAGACTTAAATAGGCCTACTGTTTATTTTATTTATGTGATTGATTGCCGAACACCTCTGACAGGTAGAAGAGTCACACAATGTTTCCGGCCTTGGAGTATT
>NC_136808.1:49288764-49291264 GCF_951216825.1 Electrona antarctica | reverse complement strand
GAGTTTGTAGATTGTGATAAAAGTAAAATGACATATGAAACATTGTCTTCTCCAGATAGACAGACCGCCCATGATAGCTGAAATGCAACAGTTTGCTAGTTTGTTTTAGTTTCACTCACACGCACGCACGCACGCACGCACGCATGCACACACACACACACACAAACACAGTGTCATTCTAACAATAATCAAAATGCTTACCTCTAAACACAACATACGATCCGTTGTGCCTCAGGGCTCAGGTGAGGTTGCTGGTTAGAAACCCTCCCAGCCAGGGATGACCTAGCTTGAGTCCCCGGACCACTTAAACCACTCGTCACCATTAACAGGCCCCCTGGGGGACCAACACCCCCCCGTCTCTAACCAGCACTCCCTCTGTCCCTTTCCCTCCCTCCGCCTCTGCGTTACTCAATGAAATAAATAAATAAAAATACAACGGAGAGAAAAATATGAGATTGATTTATTTGCTTCAGTTTTCCTTGGGATGGAGTCCTCTCCCTCCCTCTCTCTCTCTCTCTCTCTCTATCCATCGGTCGCATACTCTCTCTCCCATCTCGTTTTCTCCATCGCTCTCTCTCTCTCTCTCTCTCTCTGCAAACTGAAACCAATTAGCGAGCAGAGCACTTGTAGCGGGGAATGTAGGGCAAGCGAGGAGTAATAAAAAAGTATTGACTTTTCTCTGACTGTACGCAGTGTGAAAGGGGTGCCGCGGCCTTGTCCGACATGAAAGGAGCTCCATTAATTTCACTTATTTCACCCAGGCTGCTGTCAGGAGGCTCCTAATGCGTCCCGGCTGCTCTGCTCAGATCCCAGCCACAGCACATGCAGCGCTGGGCAGACGCTATAGCGAGCAAATGAGTTTACATTATATATGAAAGAGACAGCGAGAGAGAGGGGAGACACAGATGGAGAGAGAAAGAGAGTGCACGAGAGAGAGAGTCATTTCTAATTCCTTAGTGGAGTCACGAAGTGAGGTCTTTCATACGAAGCTAGAGTGAGTGTGTGTGTGTGTGTGTGTGTGTCATCCTTACCATTCAGAGACCAGACAAACACTCTTTCTCATATGAGTGTGTACACTGTTGAAGGTTCCAGCAGTAGCTGTAATTCTATGGAAAGGTAATCTGTGTCCTGATGAAGTTAACTCATTTTGGGCCGGAACCCCTTTTGGTGTTTTAAGCATTATGTTGTACTTTAGCTGTTGAAAAATAGCATGCAGATCTACAAGCTTGTAGATCTGCTATTTTTGAAAGATTGTGAAAATGTGGCTCAAATCTTTGAATATATATTCTTTCAGAGCGAACGTTTTTAACTCAAATCTTTGCTTCTGGAGGGTCCCTGCATGGAACAACATATTTTCAGATGGGGGTCGGCGGCCAATTACATATAATTTTGGGGGTCCTTGACATGAAAATGAAAATGAAAAAACATGGGTTTTTCAGAAAACTGTCATGATTTAGAATTAGACATTTTGTAGAATCGAGCTCAGGTCTAAATTGGTTAAAGCAGTTTAGCTACTACAGGACCTGGGGCTTGGCATACTGCCACCTCATCTACCTGAAACCAGGAGCTTTCCAAGGATCTATGCGCATGTGTGTGTGTGTGTGTGTGTGTGTGTGTGTGTGTGTGTGTGTGTGTGTGTGTGTGCTTGCAAGCAAGCAAGTGCGTGCGTGCATGTGCAGTAGAGGAGAGGGGAGAGACATTGCATGTCTGTTTGAGTGCGTGTATTTTGTGCATGTGCCTGTGTTTACATGTGTGCAGAAGCATGCATATATAAAGATAATGACATACGGCATGCACAAAGTTGGTTGTGTGTCGTGTCGTGAACCGGAAATACAAATAGATCTACAAGCTTGCGCTGTGTACTGTATAGCCTATTTATAAGCTCACAACACGTCTCAGTGTTGTGAGCTTGTAGATCTGATACTTCCGGTGCGGCTGCTGCAACCTAAGTATAAAATCAGGCATGAGTGCAACGATCTTGTGTGTGCGCCTGGGTGTGTATATGCGTGTGTGAGTGTGCATGTTTGTGTGCGTGCGAGAGAGGCAGAGGCTATCTCCAGACAAAAACTAATCAGGGTGTGAGAGATAAGAAAGCTGCCTTTATGCTGTATGGTAATCAGCCTGCCAGCTCCATGCATAATCACCACAACTTATTCACATGATTGATGAAATATGCATCTGTGAAATCTGAGCTGCGTTTGTTATCATCCCGCCTAACCCCCCCCCGCCCCACCCCCACACATGCACGCACGCATGCACGGACGCAGCGCACGCACACACGCACGCACTTTGTTCCTGTTTTCCAACAACTCTCTCTTTCTCTCTGCAGTGGTCGTAGATGTTGGGGCGTCACACAAATTGGAAAATTACACTCACAGCAGGGGTCTGTGGTACACAAACAGACACACGCACGCAAGCGCACACACGCACGCACGCGAGCACATACACACACGCGCGCACGCACACGCACGCACGCACGCACGCACGCACGCACGCACGC
>NC_136808.1:49271264-49286264 GCF_951216825.1 Electrona antarctica | reverse complement strand
AATAGCCGATCTACAAGCTCACAATGCCTCGCAGTGCGACGCATTGGAAAAAGGGTACACTTCACACGGGTGTGATTTCTTTTTAGGTATAATGAGCACGAGACCATTTGAATTCCTGCAGGATTCTAAGCCGGATTCTAAGCCCCATGCACTAGCATACTAAGCATTAAAGTATGAGGTATAAAGTACAGCAGCCTTGTGTTCCTAAAACAGAAAGATTGGGTATTGGGTAAGACTGACGTTATGTATCTTTCAGGACCTTTCACTGCTTTGTCTCAACCATTACTATATGGCTCTGGTCTCAGCCACCGCGGTAGATATTTTGACATTCCGTTTTTTTTTTGTTTTAATGTTGCCACTACTGTTGGAGCAGCCATAAACTACACAGGTTCATCCCGATGTTCTGGGCATCTTTGTAATGTTAGTTTTAGTAAAAAGCAGGTAAAAGAGTAATGTTTGAGGCAGACTAACATCAGTCACTTTTCCATTCACTGTAGTAGAAGGAGGTGCGGGGAAACCGCAGATATGTCGTCTCCGCCTACAGGAAATACGTTGCCTGCGACCATGAGACCTGTTTCTGAATCGGTCTATAAGGGTGCCAATGTCAAATCTAAGGGGTGGATTGCCATGAAACTTCCATTGTCCATCCATCACCAATTGGTCCCAAACAAGATGGCTTGAAAGTTACTGGGTGAGGCCTAATGCATGCATGTCATACAGTAGCCGATCTACAACTTCATTATGTGATGCATGCGTGACATATTGTGTGCTTGTAGATCTGAACGTTTTGGAACACAACACCGGCGCACAACAAAGTATAAATCAGGCTTACATGTCAGTATCTAGGGGCTGTTAGACTAGTAGTCTGGATTTCACAGGACATCATAGTTTCAAGCTTGAACAGTCTTTGATAATTGATACTTTATTAACAAGTTGACTGCCACCTGGTGGACGCAAGAGCCAACACTAGACTTCCGACCCCGATATACTTCGTTTTAGTGTGTTGCGCGCTGGATACACGTCCGGCTTGGGCGGCCATCTTAGATGCTAAATAATTATCGTCAAAGATATAGTGAGCTAAAATTAAGCCATCCTTGCTCTAGAAAGTGCCAATGTTCCCATCGGGATCACCGGATAATCAGCAAAGACCTCCGAACATTGCACGTTTTATCAAAACCATGGAGAGCTCCGTGGTTATTCAGCTTTCTAGTCCGGCTGTATACAAGAAGTGAACGGCACTGCGGATGCACGAAACCGGCCAACGATCGCTGAAGAAGGAAAGGCCAAGCCAAAAAAAGAAAGAAATCAGCGATCCGGTTTGATATCAATAATAAAGCTTGGAACGTTCCGCCAATAGCGGTTGCCGGTTGAATTCTAATTGGCGGAACGTTCCGTCACGAGAGGTTAATTTGATACCATGCTTATTAACTGCACAGGCAGTAAAAGGTAATGCTGAAAGGACATAACGCGATAAAGCCCCAGGTAGGGCTTGTTTCTATTGTGGTCAGAGATAGCGGAGAACAATGCTCCATCCATCCTTCTCCGCCATCGTTGTCCTTTCTCCATTTCCTCCATCTCTGAGGAGAGATGGAGAGAAATGGATTGGAGAGAGAGATGGATAGAGCAGAGAAAAACAGACAGGGTGCACGGGCTGAGGGATGGGCCCGCAGCTGTAAGGATAGGTATGGGATCAGGGACTTTGATTGTGTGTGAGGGTGTGTGGTGGTGGGGGTATATGGAACGGAGTGTGAGGGTGTGTGGTGGGGGTATATGGAACGGAGGCTAGTGAGATTAAGACTTGGGCCGTGGGATGGAGAATTAAGGCCTCCCAGCCTCGGGGTGCTATTACACATCTATAATGAGAAACAGAGACTTGTGGGGGGGGGGGGGGGGGTTACTTCTTCCGAGCACCTCAACACACCTCAGATTAAATATGCAACAATCCGCATGCAAAACGGGCCTGGAGCGGCCATGTTGTCTAATCCCCCGTGCTGGGTGCGTTTCAACCAGGGTTAACAGGCTCATCAGTCAACACATGGCTGCTTAGTGCAGGACATCAAGGCCATTCGCGGCTTTAAGTGTTTGTGATTGCTTCCCCCCTTTCCCATAGTCCCAAACCCCCTGTACACCCAACGAACCCACCTACGAGCCCCCCGCCCCCCCCAACCGGC
The DNA here is from genome assembly GCF_951216825.1 of Electrona antarctica. Taxonomy (NCBI): domain Eukaryota; kingdom Metazoa; phylum Chordata; class Actinopteri; order Myctophiformes; family Myctophidae; genus Electrona; species Electrona antarctica. The sequence continues at coordinate 49,284,093 of NC_136808.1, read as the reverse complement.
ATATATTAGTGAGCAGTGGGACCAGACATTCACACATAGCGTGCTCCAAACCGCTTAACGACACGTTTGTTTTACATAACTGTGCAATTTTCTTTTTTCCATTTTGTGTGCCTATCCTCTCTCACACACACACACACACACACACACACACACACACACACACACACACACACACACACACACACACACACACACACACACACACACACACACACACACACACACACAGGAATATATGCTTTCAGACAACGCATACTACTGTGAATATTGACCCTGACAAGAAAGTATCTAAAAACAAGTTTATGTCTCATACAACCCTCATCAGATGTTTAACGGAAATATAATCTTAACACTTAGCCCGCTAGCATTTATTGAAAAATTAGGATCTAATTCACGCCAGCATTTTTCCCAGTTGAGCTCTTATTTTGAAAAGCCACATTTCCAGACTTCCAGAAGTAGAGTTATCCTAGTAAGTTTAACGGGTCTCGTTCAACTGTTGTTTACAAGATGTGCCGGGGCACTGGAGGCCTCCACAGCGTCGGCTCTGTGCCATCAAAGAAACGTTGTTTTGACCAAAAATGCCATCTGGGACAAGGAATAGGAGATACAGGCGATTGAAAGAAACAGATAGAATGGATTATTATGGCGAGGACGATCTAAGATGGGCGATCCATTGTCATGACAACAACAGGACAACCCGATGCTAACGCAAGTAGCATTATGGCTTGATCGATCGAAAGCGCTATTAAAGCGCAATTGCCATTGATCAAAGGGAATGGCAGTAAGCATAGTATTAAATAATAGGCTTCGATTGACCTAGATCTACGGCAATGGCGCGGAAACGGTTAAGGATATGCGTATAATATACATGTTAGGGACTCACAGTTGCTAGGTGTCATATTTTTACTGGGAGAATGTGGCAGCTTGTTCTTACAAGAAACACATACAGTACATATTATTGGAGACGAGACAGACCGACGAGCGGACAGACGGACAGAAGGATACAGAGAGATAGATAGATATTGGTCTATTGTTCTATCATTGCCACACTTTGATTGGCTCATTAGACACACCTGCTACACACACTCTCCCAGTTGATCAATCAAGCACACCTGTTGTCAGTCACTCGCTGTGCACTTATCCTGCCCAGTTGTCTGGAGCAGCAGCTACACAGCGGCAGCTTCGCCGCACCAACATCGCTCAATTACACAGCCTGTCCCTCTTTCTACCATTGTGCTCCATTGTACCCCATGCAGGTCCACCTGGGGATTTCCTCCAATAACTGGATACTCTTATCAGCTACTTACTGGAAATAAATATAGCATGTTATTATATTATTAGTTAAAGATGGAGTGCCGTGATTTTTTTCCACCCTAAAACATGATCATCAGGTCTTATTGTTATATAAGGAGGTATAATTAAAAAAAAGAAAGTGTACAGTATTTGTTAAAATGTTGTTTTTATGTGATCCACCTGAACTGAAGCCGCACCCACAGCTGTAGTTGTATGATAAAGGGGGAGGGGTTAGGGGAGGGGCTGATAGTGTGAGTGTCAAGGGTTCAGCCTCCAGGAAGAAACCCTAAATACAAAGTTAATACATACCATTGCACATAAAAACGACTCCAGGGTGTCTAATGAAATACTGTCACCTCATAGACACATGGAAAACTGGAAAAATACAAACATTGTGGCACTCCCTCTTTAATATTAAGAGCCCCCTCGAGAGACCCGGAAAATAAATCCCCGTTCATTTTCCTCATAGACTTTTCAGAAAGTATTTATTTAAAGACGATTACGCCGCGGACTCTTGTCGTGACAAATCATGACAACAAACACATTTTTTCGGGCCAAACAAAGAATTAGAAAGTAGAAAAAAACGGCAGGTTACAACACTTTTTTGTTGTTTTTCTTCTTGTAATTGTAATTATTTGTTTGGTCCAAAATATTGTGTGTGTTGTCATGATTTGTCACGACAAGAGTTGGCTTCGAGCCGTGGCGGTGTTATCCTGTTAGACCAAGTGTTTGACTGTTCTCCGTTGCTGGTGGCATTTCTATAATAAAGTATTCAATCAATCAAACTACGGTTCATGTCATGATATTATCATCTAGCAGCTCAAGCAGTTTGTATAAGTTCCTGTACATACATTAAGTGCATCTGCTAAATTCCTAAATTGTAAATTGTAGATAAGAGTGGATAGAAAAGGAGAAAAAAAAGAAAAAAAAGATGACGCAAGCAGATTAAAATCCTTGCTGCTGCTGTCAGAAAATATATGCTGTGTTTTTCTTTTTTTTCTACCAGTGCTCCGTTAGTGTATGTACTATTCTGTCAACTACATCGAGTGTCAGTCTAACAGTACATGCCCAAACTTCATCTGCATTTCATGCCAGCACCAACACACTGCTGTCATGTTCGGGGTAAGAGATGTGCGTGCGTGTGTGTGCGTGCGTGCGTGCGTGCGTGTGTGCATGCGTGCGTGCGTGCGCGAGAGAGCGTGTGCGAGGCGTGAGTGTTAAAGACAAAGAGGGAGAAGTTGCAGGCCGAGAACAAGTGAGAAAACAAGCAAGACAGTGAAGAGAAAGAGAGAAGAGACAGAGAGAGGAGAGATGTACAGATAGAGAGATAGAGCTGATCCTAGCATAGCATGCAGCATGCTTCACTGGAGCACATCCACACTGGGTCAATTAAAGCTAAGGAAGCCTTATCTAACCTGTCTGCCTGCTGCTCATTTCCATGTGTAGAAAACCCATGGTGCACACGCACGCACGCACTACAGTAAATACACCTGAAAACATTCCCACAATTTTCTTTTTATCCTCTATTTACGTGCCAATCCCATCCGGCACCTGCCTCTTTGCATGAAAACGCTAAAGGAATAGTTCACAACCAAAATGAGCTTTTTTCTATCGATTTACTCACCCCATGAAGACTTGAATTCATGGATATTTTTTTTGTTTTTGTCACATTCCTAAGCCAATCGTTAGATGACCAGCAGTAGTTCCCTATGGAGACACGCATTGCGACACATTGCGTGAGCTTATGCAGCATCACTCCCGATCTTCCGCCGTAGTTTGAAAACCCACCTTTTCAGACTCCACCATGGCCCATAGCACTTACCCTACCCCCTTAGACAGCACTTTTTTAGACTTAGATAGCATTTGAAACAGACTTATAGCATGTCATGTAGACAGCACAATAACAGTACAGCATAGTATAATATATATGTATAGCTTATATGTATAGTGTCATTATATATAGATATGTTCTAGTTACGTTCTTAGCTTACGCATGTTTCTTGATAAATGCTGTTTATATATGTGATGTATTCCCATGCTTTTTGTTCTTGCTTAATGTAAATCGCTCTGGATTAAGAGCGTCTGCTAAATGCCTAAATTGTAAAATTCTTATAGATCTGCTATTCTCACTATATTTGTGGGTGAAATGTCAGCCCATCAACACAAAAAAGTTGGATCTTTAGGACATAAAACATTCATAATCATCGACAAGCTGTCTTTAGCATTCTCATTTCTAACTTAACTTCCTAGGACATGACAATGTCCGTTAAAATATCAGTTTGAATTCTAACACAATGCAGGTTGGCTTTCGCCATCTCAATAAATATGGGTGCAAGGGTATATCATCTCTAAGGTCTCTTAGACAGCTGATCTCTGTGCGCATTTGAGATACAATAACACATTAAAGTGAGCATTAGACAGCTCAGCGAGGGACAGAACGGAAGGTTCCTTAGCCGTGTCTATGTGAGGCGCTGGACTGATGATGTATCATCCATCCAAACGCTGCAGTCTGAGTGCAGCTTAAAGGATTTTAAGAGGCCTGCCTCTGTATCTTAATGCATCATAGTTGAGCATTTTAACAGGGTTACCGCGGTGCTTTACTGAGCCAGTAAACACAAAGAGACAGCGGCTGATGGCCTGCTAATGACAACCGAGATGGCTGCTTGTGTTAAAGCATGGACCATGTCAAAGAGAGGACACATATCACCTTCCTCACCATGATCTCTCTCTCTCTCCGTCTCCGTCTCTCTCTCTCTCTCTCTCTCTCTCTCTCTCTCATCCCTAATAATAATAACAATATCTGGTCGGACCAAACTCTGAGTAAAGGACATGGTAAACTCAGTGGTAAAGTATCTTCCCAGTTATGCACAGGTACAGATGTGGGGAGTAATCCATTGACATAACGACCAAATTGGGGGAGAAAAAGGGGTAAAAAGTACCGTGTGGGGGTCCCCAACACCCAACATCCAGACCCCCAGGAACGCGCCCAGGGGGCTGGCCCGGTTCTGGCGAGCCGCCCCGCGTCTCTCCCAGCTGTTCTCCTACTACTACACCTACACAATACAGTAGAGGACTTGCATTTTCAAAATACGTTTAATAATCTAATAATGAATGTGTCCTGGCCGTATCGTATGACCTTGTCCCACACAGACAATAATAGATCTGCAAGCGTACAAATTGCAAATCGGCTATTTTTGGCGTGGGAAGCCTTCGTAAAAAGTATATGTATCGTGCTACAGTCACACATCTGTGTCACATCATGAGTCAGATGCGACAGCTTCCTCGTTCACTTAAAAAGTGGTATAGTCCAGTCGTGTCCCATGATGCATTGTGGCACACTGTAGTCACTAAACTACGTTTATCGCACGCCAGCAATAGGACAGAAGTGCCGTGCATTGACCCCACTGAGGGCAGCCATTTTGACCCCACTGAGGGCAGCCATTTTGACCCCACTGAGGGCAGCCATTTTGATGCATCGGCTTGCCTTTCAGATATGTTGACTATGATGCATGTGGCGCGTGACTGACCGGTGCTGACCGGTGCTTCAGAATGCAGAGCAGGTGATGAATATTGGGACATTGCTATTCTTTGGAGTGGTTGCACCACAATATTGCATTAGACAATGTTAAGCGACGTTAAACTCACTTTTCCACTCACTTTGCCACTCGATTTGCCACTCGACTTCCCATTCACGTTATGCATGCGCATACCCTCTATAGAGGGGGAACAAGTACAGACCCCTGAGGGACCCCGGTCAACAAGTCTAAGTGGTTAAAAATAGTATGGCATACACATATCCCATATGGGGTAAACTTACTGCAAGTCACGCACGCATGCACGCACGCATACACGCACACGCATGCACGTTGTTCCCTTAACCCACCTTCCCTCTTTGTCTGTACGTGTGGTCTATTTTAGTTCAAGTATTAATTGCTGCTAATGAATATTGTTCCATTTAAAAGATCGCTCATATATCAGCAGTATGCATCACTGTGATGCATTATGTTTGAGACCATTAAGAAACTGTGTGTGTGTGTGTGTGTGTGTGTGTGTGTGTGTGTGTGTGTGTGTGTGTGTGTGTGTGTGTGTGTGTGTGTGTGTGTGCGTGCGTGCGTGCGTGCGTGTGTGTGTGTGTGTGCGCGCTCTCCTGTCCCCATTGCCTTAAGCCTTGCTTCCTCCATGTAATAATGACAATAACAAAGCCTCACTGCAGAGTGGCTGGGAGGACAAAATACTCCATGTGTGTGCGTGCGTGTGGCACACGTGTGTGTGTGTGTGTGTGTGTGTGGTGTGTGTGTGTGTGTGGAGGGGTGGCTGGGTAGAAGCATGGGGGAGTTAGATAGAATAGATGAAGGACTTGGAGAAGCAATTACTGTGGCAACATTAAAATGTGTGTGTGTGTGTGTGTGTGTGTGTGTGTGTGTGTGTGCGTGCGTGCGTGCGTGCGTGCGTGCGTGCGTGCGTGCGTGCGTGCATGCGTGCGTGCGTGCGTGCGTGCGTGCGTGCGTGCGTGCGTGCGAGCAAGAGTTTTTGAAGTTGTGATGGGTGTCAGTCTAATTTGAGGGGAAGGGAAGGCTTGCAGCAGAATCCTATGCAGACGTGACCACTCACTCTAGTGAACTCGATTAACACCAAGCCTGCTAATTAGAACAGAATACTGTAGGAAAACACAACTATAGCACTGAATGGACGGACGGATGGACGGCGGGACAGACAGACAGTCAGTCAGGGAGACAGACAGACAGACAGACAGACAGACAGACAGTAAGTCAGTCAGTCAGGGAGACAGACAGACAGACAGGGAGACAGACATACAAAATTATTTATATTTTCTGGACAAATTAAATGTCTGTGGATGATATGAATCCTTTAATTGGTCAAGAGCAATGGGGACTGAGGCAAGGTGAAAGACAATTGACCTGTTGGTCAATGGGATGTGGTAAAACGGGCACGGTCTTGTGCTTTCTGGGAACACACAAATTCACAATATTCAATGTAGCATTGAAGTGTAATTCTTTGTCTGCCTCTTGGCCAGTTCACACTTGTAAAAGAGACTCCGTCTCAATATGTTTTTTTACTGGTTAAATAAAAGGTTAAATAAAAAAACAAAATTCAATAGATATAGAATATCGTCCCATGAAGCCCATACTGTCCGGTTTGGGAGAGGGCTTGTGCTCTGTGCATAACTGTATAGTCCCAGGCAGGGACGAATAGTTTTCATAATCCTCATGGGGGCCCGTGCCCCCCCCCCCGAACCGAGGCGAATATATATTCAGGTCCAATTCCTCATGGGGGCCGAGATCCCTGGTCCAATTCCTCATGGGGGCCCTGGCCCCCCGGCCCCCACAGACTCTACGTCACTGGTCCCAGGTATCCAGAAGGTGGCACATATAGGCTACTTGTTTCCTGTTCTAGTTCAGTGTCCCATGGATGGTTCCATTTGACTAGCTCGGCAGCAGATTTTAGCAGGAAACACAATGACAACTTCACGTGTGGTTTTTTGCTGATGCCGAGCCAATCAAATGCAGCTATGGGAAAAAGAACGGGAAAAGGAAACGGTAGAAAGCCGGTATTACACTTAGAGTATATATATTAATAGAGACGTCACCGGATTTCTCCTCCCATCCACTTGCATTAAGTTGCTCAAAAAGCGCATGAGGCGATTTCACTCCTCCTTCCGGGTAGGAACAGAGTGCATTCTGGGATGGATTGGGCCCAAACACATGAACGCGCTGGCCGTTGACTATCATTGCGCCATTTGCGCGCATTCACGTATGAAACATAGCGCTCACGTGTCATTGCCCCAATAACATGAACGTGCGCAATGTCGAGCTGCAATACCAAATCCGGCCACTATGTCTTTTTCGCCTCAGGGTTTCCTCCCGGTGCCGTCTCTATTAATATATACTCTAAGGTATTCCACTTTATGCACAGAGCCTATTAGGAGCACGGCTGGATGACGTGGTTGGATGACATGTCTGAAGGGAGGCCGGCCGGACGGACAGCCATAGCAGTGTTGTTTTTGACAGCACATTTAGTCAAACAAAATGTATTTTGGCGGGCCTTGATGCCGTCGTCATTTCTGAAAATAGCTGATCTACAAGCTCACGCTGTAGATCGGCTAATTGCAGCATGCAACTAATTGTAAAATGACTTATACTGGATCTCTTTATAGTCCCTTCCTAACATTTTAGCCTAGTTTTTATTTGTTAACGAAATTATATATTTAGTCTTATAGTTTTAGTCGTCATAGTTTCGTTTTCATTTAGTTTTTATTCGGTTTTCGCCAGTGGAAAAAGGTAGACTGGTATTAGTCGACGAAAACAACACTGCAGCCATGTTGATGACGATGATGTTGATGATGATGATGAGTACCAGTGCAGAGCTGTCTACTAGCTGTCTACCCCCCTCTGAGCTCTGATGGCAAGCTACGCTAGCTACTGCTATACAGTAGCTGGGAGGGTAGCAACAAGCTACGCTAGCTACTGCTATACAGTAGCTGGGAGGGTAGCGACAAGCTACGCTAGCTACTGCTATACAGTAGCTGGTAGGGTAGCAACAAGCTACGCTAGCTACTGCTATACAGTAGCTGGGAGGGTAGCAACAAGCTACGCTAGCTACTGCTATAGCTGGAAGGGTAGCAACACACTACGCTAGCTACTGCTATAGCTGGGAGGATAGCAAAGATCACATATAGGGTGCGTTCGGAAATGCGCCCTGAACACACTGGTGTGCTCTCTTGTCGTTCGTTTATTCAGTGCACTCGGTGCGTTGTCGTTCGAAAATCCAGTGCGCTGCACACCGGGTGTGCCGAGTGCCCGCACTGAGCGACCCTACCCTGAAGCTGGGGTTGTCCGGTGTCGGCGGTGTGAATGCGTCACAGCTGTGGTCGTTCGTAAATAAGGCACACTGTGACGTCACCGCCCACCACAATCAACAAACTGACCACATTCCCGGTGCGCATTTCCGAACGCACCCATAATTACAGTGGAAGAGAGAGGCAGAGAGTGCGGGGTCAGGGGTCAGGGGTGGAGCACAGACATAAATGTAAACAGAACAGGGGAAGAGAAAACAGGAATAATAAACAGGGAAGCAAAAACTAACTTTTTGTGACTTATGCATCATGTGTTGATTTTTGCTTTGGAAATGTAAACATATGTTTTGTGTGTGCGTATGTGTGTGCGTGCGTCTGTGTGTGTGTGTGTGTGTGTGTGTGAGCGTGTCTGTGTGTGCGCGCGTGTCTGTCTGTGTGTGCCTGTCTGTCTGTCTGTCTGTCTGTCTGTCTGTCTGTCTGTCTGTCTGCGTGCGTGCGTGCATGCGTGTGTGTGTGTCTGTCTGTGTGCGTGCGTGCGTGCGTGCGTGTATGTGTGTGTGTGCGCGTGTGTGTGTGTGTGTGTGTGCGTGCGTGCATGTGTGTGTGTGTGGTCTGATGCGCTGTGACTGACAGCGGTGTGACAGGCTTGGGCTGGAGACCATCATCATTATCTTCATCATCATCTTCATCAAAAGCATCAGCAACAGCATTACCAGGGGGAGGTGTGTGTGTGTGTGTGTGTGTGTGTGTGTGTGTGTGTGTGTGTGTGTGTGTGTGTGTGTGTGTATTTTGGGACAGGCGGGGTTAGGCAAGTGGCAAGTAGGAAGCTGTCACTCTGAAGCACCCATCAAAAATACAGAGCTATGCGCGCACACACGCACACGCACACACACGCACAGGCTGATAAAAGTAGCATACACTACTGTACATTAGCTCCAAACTGTATTAACAATAGAACGTTATAAGGGATGTTGAATTGTTCACTTCAGATCATTTGGCCGCCTCCATTGAATATTCATAGATTTGTGCAGTAGACCTCAACGGTAACAGAGCGCTGAAGTCCTGACGTCACCCAGGGATGGGTCAAAGATGGAACTTCACCAGTTCTGGACGGGAACCCCTTTTGGTGTTTTAAGCATTATGTTATACTTTAGCTATTTATTTATTTTTACCGTGAAAATGTGGCGCACATCTTTGAATATATTCTTTCAGAGAATTTTTAACTCAAATCTTTGCTTCTGGGGGGGTCCCTGGAACAACATCTTTTCAGATGGGGGTCGGCGGCCAATTACATATAATTCTGGGGGTTCTTGACATGAAAAAGGTTGAGCACCACTGATATAGAAACAGGATTTAGAAGACATTTGTAGAATCGTCCTCAGTGGAATATGAGGAATTTAAAACAATTCCAAAGAGAGATATGGAGACTCTATGGAGACTCTTATAGAAGCGGCAAACTGTTTATTATTATTATTATTATTATTATTCCATGATTAAATATAAATTATACTTTTGAATATTTCACAATGTTAGGGTCCCAGCTGTTCAATATTTGGAAGACAGAGACATGGAAAATATTCTGAAAATACATTTCCTCCTGTGAATTTGCACTATACTGTACAAATTATGATTCATTATTATTTGTCATAGCAGTATTTATAATTGTTACAATATATTGTTTATAATTGTTACAATGGACAATGATAGCACAAATATATGTAGAAGACAAAAATAGACAAAAGATAAAGAAAATAATTTTAAAATTGGCAAAAAAAAAAAAGAATACTGTGAAAAACATTTCGATCGTTTCGACAATCTCACTCAATCAAAGTTGAAGTTTTAGATACAAAAAAAATGATGTATTTATTAATACAATGTATTTCTGTTTGGGTGTTTGGGAAGATTGTATACGATGGTTAGATTTTCACACCATGGTTCGCACACGCACACGCACACACACACACACACACACACACACACACACACACACACACACACACACACACACACACACACACACACGACAGATGCATCTCATTTTGCACCAAAATGGCCCCTCCCCCTGCATTGAGCCGCGGGACACCCCTCCACCCCCCCCTCTCTTATTTGTCCTCTCTTCCTGAGGCTGTTGGTTCCCTGTCACTTCTCTCCTCCTCGTCACTCGCTACCTCTTTCTCTCTGCTCTCACTCCTCGTTTCCGGGCAATTGGCTGGATGGGGGCGGTTTGGGTGGGGCTGCTGGGAACTTTGTGTGTGTGTGTGTGTGTGTGTGTGTGTGTGTGTGTGTGTGTGTGTGTGTGTGTGTGTGTGTGTGTGTGTGTGTGTGTGTGTGTGTGTGTGTGTGTGTGTGTGTGTGCGTGCGTGCGTGCTGGGAAGTGAGCTAATAAAGGATGGTGATCCATGAAAGGCCTTGAGCAAAGACACAGTCAATTACCTAATGCCTGGACCGCACCGCAGGGCGTACACACACGTGCGCGCACACGCGCACGCACATACGCATGCACATCAACACATACGAGCTCACACATGGGCGCACAACCCCCCTCCGCACGCACGCACGCACACACCTCATTTACGTATAGAGGGTGGGCATCGGTGGGCTTGACTGGGAATTGTTGTGAGCGTGTGTGTGTGGGTGTGTGTGTGTGTGTGTGTGTGTGTGTGTGTGTGTGTGAGAGTGCGTGGGTGGGTGGGTGGGTGTGCATATGCGTGTGATGGAGAACGGCGATTTATTAAATTGCTGTCACTTTTGACAAATTTGTACGTCTGAAGTTGGAGGGTTCTGCTGCCCTCTCTAGAGGAGAGAGCAACAATGAATTCATTTAGGTATCTAGTGTGTGTGTGTGTGTGTGTGTGTGTGTGTGTGTGTGTGCGTGCGTTCGTACGTGTGTGCGCGTGTGCGTGCGTGCGCGCGTGTGTGTGTGTGTGTGCGTGTGTGTGTGTGTGTGTGTGTGTGTGTGTGTGCGTGTGCGTGTGTGTGCGCCCACCTCCTTCTCCTTAAGCCAGGTTGTCTGGTGGTGGTGGTGTAAATGCTTGGCGCCGTGGTCTAACGGTCCGAAGGAGGAGGAACTGTGGAGCTGTTTTTCGTACTTCCTGTTCCTCCGATGGGCCTTGGAGAACGGCAGGAACCTGGAAAGAAACAGAGGTCAAAGGTCATGCGCTAGCTGGAATCAAATACAATTAACCCATGTAGGCCTGACGTCAACATTTAGAAAATGTCCTCTAAATCCTGACAATTGTCTGAAAAATCTCATGTTTCTATATCAGTGGTTCTCAATATTTTATGTCAAGGACCCCAAAAAATATATGCATTTGGCCGCCAACCCCCTCCCAGAAGCAAAGATTGGAGTTCACTCTGAAAGAATATATATTCAAAGATTTGCGCCACATTTTCACGATTAAAAAAAAATAGCAGACCTACAAGTTAATAGCAAGCTCATAGCGCGGCACTCGGTGCCACGCTATGAGCTTGTAGATCTGCTATTTATCCAACATGCAGCTAAAGCATAACATAATGTTTAAAACACCAAAAGGGGTCCCCGCCTAAAATGGGTTAATATCCCACCACATTGTGTGGGTGACAACCCTTGGTGTGTATCATGTGACACATATCAATCATCATATCAATATCATAGTCATAGCAATTCAGGAGGATTCCAGGACTCATTTATGCAAACCAAAAAAAAGGAAAAAGAAAAGAAAAATAAGAAATCATAGATTCGATGGCCGGAGAGAGAGGCATCATTCACTCCAAATCCAAACTTAATTATTTTTGCGCCAGGTCTGTATGCAGACCCTGCCGCTAGGGGGCGATATATATAATAGGAGTGTAACAATCATATAGTAACTGCATCGAAAAATCTATTTTAATTTCAAGAATCGAAGTATATGTATGAAAACAGCAACATTGACTTTGTATCGTATCGTTTTGCAATGCAAATAATTGGTATCGAATCGTTTTGCTATGACATAATCGTTTGTATCAATACTATGTTTTTGTGCGTCGTATTTAGCAATTTTAAGAATAAAAAATAAAAAAGAGAGGGTTTAATTACATTAATGTCAATTTAGTGTGAGACAGATCTGGAGATTAATGACAACGTGTGCACCAGTGATATATCCAGGAATTACGTTTTGGGCAGGAAAGATGTGTTAATTGTCGTCTCCCCGCACACAATCGTAGCACTAAAGGTTTTCAAAGAGATATACCTGCCAGACGAGTAGGATACAAAGGCTGAAAGGCATGCATTTACATTCCAATGGGTGATTAAGGGTCACGCTCTACCGCAACGGCCAATCAGCTGTCCACTAATAGTTCTCAGGTCTGGTTTTTGTCCTCTTTTTTCTCATTGTATGGATTTTGGCAAGGTAGAAATGGATTTGGACAGGCCTGCCCTCGCCTTATTGTAGATACGCCTCTGGCATATCCACACACACACACACACACACACACACACACACACACACACACACACACACACACACACACACACACACACACACACACACACACACACACACACACACACACACACACACACACAATGATCTACGAGTAGTGTTTTTTTGTCAGGGTGTCGTAATGAGGTTATATAGTATGAGGTATATAGTTCTAAAAGTGAAAGTGAAACAGGCCAGAACAATTAGGGCATGGTGTGGGCGTGAACAGGCAAGTGCATGCAAGAACATGCACACGCACGGACATGCGCATGAACGCACGCAC
>NC_136808.1:49261264-49266264 GCF_951216825.1 Electrona antarctica | reverse complement strand
ATATCACTTATTTTTTTGTTTTGTTGTGATAATCCTCCCTACTATAGGGAGGAACTCCCTGTCCCTACTAGGGGACAGGGAGTTCCTCCGTGTCCCCAGCTAACCCCTGGGGGTCAAAAAACCTTAGGTTTCGTTTTTTGGCTAGGTGGCCCAGCCTTCATCCAATCAGGATAGAGAGGGGCCTTCCGCCAATCATGATCGAGCCGTGGTGTGTGTCGTGTGTCCCCCCCACTGTAGTGCGTGCATGTGCATATATCTTGTTACCGGGGCGGACCGGGGGGTTTTCCAAATCACCCAAATCACTGAATGCTCCTTTAATTTAAATTAATTAAATAATACATTTCAGTCATTGTCTAATCGCAGGTTCGACCATATATCACACATAAACATTGATTATTTTCAAATTGATGGCTTTATATTTAGTTTAGTTAAGTCAATACTACCAGGCTAAACATCATTGCATGGTTAATAGGGGTGTAAAAATCCATTCACCTGGGCGGATCTATCAGTTGAACGGGCAACAATCCAATCAAAATGACACAAAGGGAAAATATCAATTCCAATTTTTAATCTGCAAAACTATTATTATTAATTGTATCCCAAAGCATGGTCACAGCTTGTTAAACTGGTAAATGGTGCATTTATATAGCGCCTTTATCCAAGGCGCTTTACATAGATTACATTACATAGATTACATTACATTCACCCATTCACACACACATTCATACACTGATGGCGGCGGAAACCATGCAAGGCACTGACCAGCACATCAGGAGCAATTAGGTGTTCAGTGTCTTGCTCAAGGACACTTTGACACTAACTCTGGGGGAGCCCGGGTTCAAACTGGCAACCTTGCTGTTACCATCCAGCCACTGAGCCACCGCCGCTGGCATGCAATACATCGCAATACATGCAATACAGGGCGACTGTGGCTCAAGAGGTAGAGCAGGTCGTCCAATGATCCATGGGTCGGCGGTTCGAATCCCGGCTCCTCCTGGCTACATGTCGAAGTGTCCTTGGGCAAGACACTGAACCCCAAATTGCTCCCGATGTGCTGGTTGGTACCTTGCATGGCTTCCGCCGCAATCGGTGTATGAATGTGTGTGTGAATGGGTGAATGTAATGCACAATCTATGTAAGTTTAAATCCGTCCAGATTTGACTCTTAAATAGATAAGCACTTGAATATTTTAAGTTTAAAGCCCGTTATGGAGAACCGACAGCTGATCCGATCAACTTCACACACTGTCTGCAACGCAGCCTCAAGTGTGAAGTTGATTTCATGAACGGGCAGACGGCCGGATTCCTGGAATTTATAGATAGCTGACTTGAGAATGATTTCATCTGCCAGAGAATCGTTAATATTGCGACAGCTATAAGATTAAGTCATCGTTAAAAAGTATCAGTAATGCAATTAATTGTCAATTGCATTTTGGTTGACCGTGAGCTGATTAGGGTTGGCCGGTGTCTCTTCGTACTGTATATGACACCATGATGTGCACAACCAAACATCAACACAGACACACATCGTCCTATCGTGGGTTGTTTTGTCAATAAATTATCAAATGGCCATTTGTCATTGCATAGAGTCAACTCAGCTCTACTGACTTTGTCATTGCATAGAGTCAACTCAGCTCTACTGACTTTGTCATTGCATAGAGTCAACTCAGCTCTACTGACTTTGACTTGTTTTCTGTACCTCCTCTTTGTAGCCGTTCATCACAACCTATACCTGCAAGTCCTAGCAGTGTTGATTTCGTCGACTAAAACTAAGACGAAAAGTGTTCGTCGACTACCTTTTTCCACTGACGAAAACTAAACAGAAACTAAATGAAAACTAAGCCATGATGACTAAAACTGAGACTAAATATACTGACAATTTCACCGACAAATAAAAACTAGACTAAAATGTTAGGAAGGGACTAGTGGACAAGAGATCCAGTATAAGTCATTTTACAATTAGTTGCATGCTGAAAATAGCAGATATATACAAGCTCACAACGCGTCGCACTGCGACGGGACGCATTGAGTGGAATAATCTGTCATTATGACAGCATCAAGGCCCGCCAAAATACATTTTGTTCGACTAAATCAACTGTAGATTTAGTCGACTAAAATCTTATGATATTTAGTCGACTACAACTAGACTAACACTAAAACAGGTGACTAAAATGTGACTAAAACTAAATGAAAACTATTCAAGAGACTAATCAAACTAAACTAAACTAAACTAAATTTGCTGCCAAAAACAACACTGAGTCCTAGTGAGAATTGCCACGGCCGGCCTCTGGCTGAGAGGCTGCTACCCTCACACCTTACCAAGGAAGGCCCAGAAACAAGGCATAAAACATTAAAAATAATAGCAGTAATGCAATACAGTGAGGACATGAATAACAAAACATTTAAAAGATCAATTAAATACAAGAGTGTAGAAGTGGGTCTTGAGCTGTGCTTTAACAATGTCTACAGAGGCTGCCTTTCGAAGGTACAGTGGGCGTTTGTTCCACGCCGTCGGCCCGTAGAAGCAGAAAGCTGCTTCAAAAATCTGCTTCACCGTGCTTCACATGGCTGGCATAATGGCATATCCTGCATGGCGCTACGGCCAAGGCAGTGCCTCCAAGCAGACACAAGTCCCCCCCATGCATACCCTCCCGTTTTACAAGGAGTTCCTACAAAAAGCCCACCCACCCACCTACCATACCCAGAGGAAGCTCAAGCTACTCACTTTCCACTTGATGTGAAAGGAAGGGGTCATAATGTGCTCTCTGCAGCTTCCTGTCGATGGCACATGCTCACAGTGGAGCTGCCCCCCGGAGGCCATAATGTGGGTCAGAAACTGGCTATTTATGCAAATGCTACAAATTAAAAGGGGGTGAAAGTAGCCATAGCCTAAAGCAAAGAGCCACGAGTGGCATTTGGAAGTTTGGAGGCAGTGGGACTACTGGTCTGCTGTATGACCACCGGACACATGCACAAACACACAGGGCTCTCAAATTATAGTAGTAAGATAGATAAGATAAGATAAGATAAGATAAGATAAGATAAGATAAGATAAGATAAGATAAGATAAGATAAGATACAGTACAACTGTGTTACTCTTGAGTGTAAAAGTGCCCTAGCCCCTTAGATAACACTTTATGTTACAGTATGTAGACAGCACTAGAATTGAATTGTATGTAGTCATAGCACTTTGTAGTGTATATGTATAGTATAGTATAGTATAGTATAGTATATATGTATAGATTATATAGTTTCATTCTATAGATATATTCCACTGATACGTTCTTAGCTTACGCATGTTTCATGATAACTACTTTTTATGTATGTGATGTATTGCCATTCTTTTGTTCTTGCTTAATGTAAATCGCTCTGGATTAAGAGTGTCTGCTAAATGCCTAAATTGTAAATTGTAAAAGCAACACCATGCTGTTGTTCATAATAGAGCGTATACCGTATATGCACGTGCATATGCATCATCATCACACCGGGAAGTCATGCGGGAACGCCTACTTTCTGGCCTTGACGGCCCATACATCCACACAGAAAAGTCCTATCTGAATGACAGCCCATACAACCACACAGAAAAGTCCTATCTGAATGACAGCCCTACATCCACACAGAAAGGTCCTATCTGAATGACAGCCCATACAACCACACAGAAAAGTCCTATCTGAATGACAGCCCATACAACCACACAGAAAAGTCCTATCTGAATGACAGCCCTACATCCACACAGAAAAGTCCTATCTGAATGACAGCCCATACAACCACACAGAAAAGTCCTATCTGAATGACAGCCCATACAACCACACAGAAAAGTCCTATCTGAATGCATTAAACAACGTTAAACTCTGCCACTCACTTTGCCACTCACTTTATGCATGCGCATACCCTCTATAACACACTCCCTCTCATGTTCTAATATTCTATTTAAATTATTAAATGATTC
Source organism: Electrona antarctica (assembly GCF_951216825.1). Lineage (NCBI taxonomy): Eukaryota > Metazoa > Chordata > Actinopteri > Myctophiformes > Myctophidae > Electrona > Electrona antarctica. The sequence continues at coordinate 49,262,316 of NC_136808.1, read as the reverse complement.
AGTATTATATTAACCACATACAGATTAGGACCACGTAATCCCTCTGTCCGTGTAAAAAAAAAACTTAAACGAAACTTGCTTCATAAGCAGCAACATTCGCAAATCTGTTTCTGGGTGGATTTACACTGTGCGTGCGTGCGTGCGTGCGTGCGTGCGTGCGTGCGTGCATGCGATATTCCCTTGCCACTAATCCATAGCTCGTTTTCGACAAAAAAAAGAACACATTTTGGAGCTGCGCTCGGGAGTGATTAATCTCATATTATGCACACAGAAATACATAAATGTTTGTGCAGAAACTCGTACACAGGGCCTCATGCCTATACTGGCACAGACACACATGGTAAAGGTCCATGCGAGGCGTTCCCCACGGGAGCCATGTGTCGCACTTTAATGATGTCATCCTTCTTTAAGAGCAGCTTTAAAGGATCTGGGCAGGGGGGCGTCATTAGCATGACATGCTGTTAGCAGTTACTCTCTCTCTCTCTCTCTCTCTCTCTGTCTCTTTATCTCCTCCTCTCTTTAATTGTTTCGTCCTGCATCCTGCCTTCGCAGTCTCTCTCTCATCCATCCATCCATCCATCCATGCATCTGTGTGTGTGTGTGTGTGTGTGTGTGTGTGTGTGTGTGTGTGTGTGTGTGTGTGTGTGTGTGTGTGTGTGTGTGTGTGTGTGTGTGTGTGTGTGTGCGTGTGTGTGTGTGTGTGTGTGTGTGTGTGTGTCCTTGCGCACGCGAGTGTGAGCGTGCGTGTCAAACCAACCTTTGGCTCCAGGGTGCCTCACCTGTGGTTTCTTCCCATGTACGGGGGGCAGGAGAGGCCTGGAGGTGCAGCAGTAGTAGGCGGTTTTCATCCAGGGACCTCCCGGGGGAGAGGGACCTGTGGGGCCAGGCCGGCCCAGGAGAGCGTCTCCATTCCTGGGGGAGAGTCTGATGGTGGGCGGGGGCCTGGCCTGTCTCAGCACCAGCTCCATCTCATGAGGGAAAGGTCTGAAGGGAGAGTTAAAAACCCCTGGGCGCTGGAGAGAGGGAGAGAGAGAGAGAGAGAGAGAGAGAGA
>NC_136808.1:49233764-49251264 GCF_951216825.1 Electrona antarctica | reverse complement strand
CATAACACAACCAAGATCCAGACCACCTGATTTCTTGACAGTTTCCACCTGGCTATACCATCAGTTGTTGAACAACACTGGCTGGCCAGGCGGCCACACTGCAACACTTTCCTTTATGGAGGACTGTGTTCTTTTCATTATGTTGGATACAAGTGTGGATATGTTCCCTATGCAGACTACTTTCCTAAGACCTATACAATTTAGGCATTTAGCAGACGCTCTTAATCCTGAGCGACTTACATTAAACAACAACAAAAAGCATGGCAATACATGTAGCATCCCGTTCAGAATTGCTCAGGGCCTGTTGAGCGATGCTCAGAGCTGCTGAGGCCTGTTGAGCCCTGTTCAGACCTGTTTGCATGTTAATGTGGATCATGTGAAGCAGCTAAATTCTTACTTCCTCATCAATAATTCACTTCCTGGGTCGCGCTATAAGGAGCTGGGGGCTGATGGAATATCAGAGAGTGAGGCATTGTGGGACAGTGGGTGAGCCCTGCGGTCATCCAGGCCAGCGCCGGAGAAGCTAATTGGCCAGATCCTAAATATTTAATGAAGGCTTGACCTGATTGGCTGTTTTAATTGTTCCAATTAAATGATTCAATAGCTGGAGGGTGTGTGTGTGAGAGAGAGAGAGAGAGAGAGAGAGAGAGAGAGAGAGAGAGAGAGAGAGCGAGAGAGAGAGAAGAGGTGGATGTCATGACAGACCAATTTAAAGGCTGTATCCAACTCAATGTATTGAACTTTAATTTACTGAGGACATGGGAGTGACGCACGCACGCACGTGCGCGCACACACACACACGCACGCACACACACACACACGCACACACACACACACAAACACGATGTGACAACAAAGACTGATCCATGTAGTGTATATTTTGCATTGATTCATGCGAGGGAGAGCAGACGTTATTTGTCTCTTTTTCATTCCCAGCAATACCTCTATCCTCCCTCAAGTTCCTGGCCTGCATTCCTTTCTCCCTTTTTCTGAACAAAGTTGTTTTCCTTATACGGGTAGGAGAGCAAAGCTCTCTTTCACACATGCACAGAAATCACATCAAAGACACAAGTGAATTTGTCTCCATCCTGATCTAGTCTCTCTCTCTCTCTCTCTCTCTCTCTCTCTCTCTCTCTCTCTCTCTCTCTCTCTCTCTCTCTCTCATAGCAGCTCCCCTTTCATGAATGTCCTTGAGGTGGACGCGAGAAGGAAAGAAGAGGGAGAGAGTGAGACACAGAGAAAGAGACAGAGAGAGAGACAGAGAGAGAGACAGAGAGAGAGACAGAGAGAGAGACAGACAGAGGGGGAGAAAAAGTGGAGAGAAACAGTGAGACACCCCCCCCCCCCAGCTCTACTCCCCCCCCTCTCATCTCCATCTCTCATCTCATCTGCCTCTCCTCTCGTTTTGTATATATCCCCCCTCCTCTCCATCTCACCCCCTCTCCATCTCTCCATCTCTACATCTCTCCATCTCCTCTCCATCTCATCCCTCTCCTCTCCATCTCCTCTCCTCTCCTCCTCCTCCATCTCACCCCCTCTCCATCTCTCCACCTCCTCTCCTCTCCTCTCCATCTCATCCCTCTCCTCTCCTCTCCATCAACCGTCCCCTCCACCCCCAGCTCCATCTCTCCTCTCCTCCTCCTCCACCACCTCTCCTCTCCATCTCCTCTCCTCTCCTCTCCATCTACCGCCCCCTCCACCCCCCAGGTCCATCTCTCCTCTCCTCCTCCTCCACCACCTCCTCTCCTCTCCTCTCCTCTCCTCTCCTCTCCTCTCCTCTCCTCTCCTCTCCTCTCCTCTCCTCTCCACCTCTCCTCCACCACCTCTCCTCTCCTCTCCTCTCCTCTCCTCTCCTCTCCTCTCCTCTCCTCTCCTCTCTCCTCCTCCTCCACCACCTCTCCTCTCGGATGAGTTAAAACATTTTGCCGCGTCGTCGTCGCAGCATCACAGGGATAAGTTATTTATCTGATTATGGTGGTAATAATTACACAGCTGTTTATTGCAGATAGAGGAATAACTCATGCAGCCAACAGGCCATGATGGAGGAACACACACACACACACACACACACACACACACACGCACACGCACACGCACACGCACACGCACACACACACACAGTCACACACGCACAGTCACACACGCACAGTCACACACGCACACGCACACGCACAGTCACACACGCAGACACAGTAAATATGTAAAGCGGGCCAGCTCTGCTTTTCTAATTGACCCCCCCCCCCCCCACCTCCCCCCCTCCTGCATGCCCTTATTAAAGCCCAGGAACTTTAAAGTGTCTCCCTGACAAAGTGATAAATTGTTGGGTAACAGAGGGAAAGTGTGGCAGAGAGGGGGTTGCACCGGGAGGTCCTGACTTCATTAGGCTCTGCAGGAGAAGAGGAGAGCAAGGAATGAATGAGGATGGACGCCACATAGAACCCTGAACCTCAGAGAGAGAGATGGAAGGTGAGGACGAGGGGAGTGTAAGCGCCTGTATTAGCAGAGTGCTGTGGCTAATGAAATGACACAGATGGTTTTGTGCAGAGAGAGATCTGTCAGGACAGAGAGCGAGAGAGAGAGACAGAGAGACAGAGGGGTGGGATTCAGTGGTCCAAGTGCTGCTTCTATATCATTAACATGCACGGACGGTCAGTCTGCGCTAAATGGAGACCATTAGTCCAACTTTGAATAATTTATACAGACGGAAAGACAGGCAGAGTGAGGGACAGACGGACGGTGTGCGTGCGTGCGTGTAGAGGTGGTGTGTGCGTGTGCGTGTGCACGTGCGTGTGCGTGCGCGCGCGTATGTGTGTGTGTGCATGCGTGTGCGTGTGTGGAGAGAGAGAACACAGACAGGATGTTTTAAATAAAATGGCTGCACGGCGTTAATTGATCACGACCCCAGCAGCACTAAATAAACAAGTGATTAACTGGAGAGAGAGTGACCTCATCACCCCCAACTGCTGTGGAGGAGGGGCCCTCTGTGAGTATGTGCGTGCGTGCGTGCGTGCGTGCGTGCGTGCGTGCGTGCGTGCGTGCGTGCGTGCGTGCGCATGCGTGAGAGAGTGTGTGTGTGCGTGCACATGTGTGTTTGTGCAGTGTGTGTGTGTGTGTGTGTGTGTGTGTGTGTGTGTGTGTGTGTTAATGAGGATAGTAGGGAATGGCGCACATGGCTGGTAATGAACCAGTGGCATCAGTGAAATGACAACAGCCAAGCATCTCATCTCTCACTCAGACTAATCCTTCTCCATAATCCCCCACTTCCTGATTCCTTCAATCTGTTCGCATTATTCTCTCTCTGTCTCTCTCTTTACTGAGATATATTAACCAGGGTTACTAGCAACTACAACTAATCCATTATTCTCTCTCTGTCTCTCTCTTTACTGAGAGATATTAACCAGGGTTACTAGCAACTACAACTAATCCATTCTTCTCTCTCTGTCTCTCTTTACTGAGAGATATTAACCAGGGTTACTAGCAACTACAACTGAGAGATATTAACCAGGGTTACTAGCAACTACAACTAATCCCGCAACTAAAAGCAAGTTAAAACTTATTCTACAAACAAAGCTAAAACTGTCCCCATGAACCAAGCACAAACTAATCCCACTATACACATTAATTTATCCTAAAAAAGACGATAGCTATTCTTACTAACCAAGCTAGAGCCGTTTCTACAAACCACATGAAAAATAAACCCACTAACAATATTAAACTAAATGTACTAACCACACTAAAACTAATCCCACAAACCAAACCACATAAAAACTATAACCATGCTAATACGATACTAACCAATGCACAACTAATCCCATTAAGCACATTCAGACTAATCCCACTAACCTAAACCTAGCTAAAACTAATGCCACATTCAGACTAATCCCACTAACCTAAACCTAGCTACAACTAATGCCACATTCAGACTACTCCCACTAACCTAAACCTAGCTAAAACTAATTCCACATTCAGACTAGTCCCACTTACCTAAACCTAGGTAAAACTAATGCCACATTCAGACTAATCCCACTAACCTAAACCTAGCTAAAACTAATGCCACATTCAGACTAGTCCCACTAACCTAAACCTAGCTAAAACTAATGCCACATTCAGACTAGTCCCACTAACCTAACTAAAACCAAGCCTCCATAATGGCTGGCCAATGTTGAAGCTGCCACTACTCTACTGGCCAAAGCTGGAACTGCAGCACGTTCCGGGACGTTCATGGAGGTGACGTCATGTGCGTAATGCGCGTCAACCCTGACCTCAAACTTGAGACCGCTCTTAACTTCCGCTCGCTCGGAGCCACTGAGTTATAATTGTACTTCCGGCTGCTTCAAAACGCCACTGAGCACTACATGGAGCAACTTCCATTGAAATTAATAGCGGGGGGCGGGGCTGTCGCTCCTCGTCCGCTCTCTATCCTTTAATTTTCATGTATTTTTCGTTTTGAGGGGCGCTAGCCCCTCCTATATACAGGTTTAATGTGTGTCTTTAGTTCAATGATTGTTCTGTAAACACCATTGACAATGAAGGGAAAATGTATGTCATAATGTGCCTCATTACGTCATATTGTCTCTTTATTGTTAATGGCGTTTAATGTTTGAGTTGGCACCGTTTGTTTTACATCACCATTACATCACCTAATCAACATGAGTTAGACTTTAATATAGTAGCGCCCCTCACTTCACACGGTTGTGATTTTTCTTTTAGGTTTCATGACCTCAATTACACCCAGACAACCTGAACTTTGTTGTGGCCTGGGATTTTCTGTGTCTGTGAAGCCTTTTGAGCTGCAGGCAAAACAGTGAAAACAGTGACATCTGCTGGCAAATCCCATTGTCATATAGGATTTACATGAATTACATCATACATCATTTTACTGGCTCTTACATCACACTCCACAGGAAAATCAGAGCACTTGTTTGAGCCAGAAAACCCCAGACCATATATATACACCATATATATATATATAATACAATACAATAGAAAGTCTACTGAATGTTAAAAATTCATGTTTTTTGGGTGCAATTGAACTCAGAAAACAAAAACAATCCCTTTAAAACTAATCCCACTAACCTAGCTAAAACTAATACCACATTCAAACTAATCCCAAGATAGTTTGAACGATAAAACTAATCCCACTGATGATGATAGTTGAATTCTCTTCTGGTAGACAAGGATATGGGTTTTTATTCCTGCTCACATTATACTATGTGTCAGAATTCTTGATGAAGTGGCCATTTGTGTGTGTGTGTGTGTGTGTGTGTGTGTGTGTGTGTGTGTGTGTGTGTGTGTGTGTGTGTGTGTGTGTGTGTGTGTGTGCGCGCATGTGCGTGCATGTGTTGTAATACAATACTTATGGCAACACTTCCTTAATGCACTTTATGAGCGCAGTCACCTGTACTTCGACAGGGGAGGTGAAGGAGGGAGGAGAGGAGAGGAGAGGAGGAGGAGGAGGGGAGAAGGGGGAGTCAGTGATCCAAGGAGCACTTTAACAAATTTACATTTAATTTTAGCAGAGGCCGCGAGATATTTTCTGGCAAAATATATTAGCAACATTACCGGAAAAAATCGGACTATTAGCTAAACGTCGCTTTTTTTCCTTCTTTTTTTGTCAAAAATAAAATATGTCGTGTCTGCAGCGCTGAGCCCTGCAGCTTCAAATCAGACACTAATTTTTAATTTCTTTACATCGTTCACTTACTCTCCCTCTCTCACCCCCAGGCACCGTGGAGGTCTCTCTCTCTCTCTCTCTCTCTCTCTCTCTCTTCATCCTTTCTTCATCTTCTCTTCCACCCATCCCTCCATCATGGTTTGCTCTACGTCTCATCTAGCACAAGTTAACCAATGTCTCTTTCCTTCCTTCCTTCCTTCCTTCCTTCCTTCCTTCCTTCCTCTCTCTCTCGTATACAAGGTGTAACTCACACTCGTCCTCCACCCCCCCCCCCCCCCCCCTCTCGCTGAGGTTATGGGAACACAAGTCCACCTTTTCCCCACAGCTGCCTTCACATTAATCAAATCAATTCATCTTCAGCGAGACTTTCCTGCTGTTCTGCATAAAGTGTTGTTGTGCGAGGAAGGTAGCGGAGGTCCCTCGACAAACCATACATCACCAACACAACCCATACATCACAAGCACACACCGAAAAACCCAAAGAAAGGCCAATGTTCACATTTCCTCATCTTAGAAAATGTGTAATTACAATTTGGCTATATATGCATTACTTTATTGAACAGTTAAAGTAGAGCAAAGATAGATACTGTGCTTTGATTACCCCCCTCTGGTAATTAACTTTCTTCTATCACCGGCAGAGATCCCTGGAAATGTAGACTGCTTGATATTTATGTTCAATCATATCACAGTTTAGAACTTTCTGTTAACCAGATTTTGAAAATGTTTAAAAAGGTTGTTAAGATGCAACACGTAAGATTGTTGATCGGTAGGCTAATATACTGGAGGGCTTCAGCCATTGTCGACTACCTTTTTTCTGAACTGACCAAAACGAAATAAAAAGAAGATAAAAACTAGGCTTTGATAACTAAAACTATGATTAAATATACTGACAATTTCGTCAACAAATAAAAACTAGACTAAAATGTTAGGAAGGGACTGGAGATTTTAAGTTTGGTTGTGCTGTGAGCCGAAACATGTCGCACTGGGATTTTCAGCAACCAAGTGTAAAATCAGACATTACGACGCCATCAAGGCGGCGGTGGCTCAGTGGTAGAGTGGCTGGATGGTAACCGCAAGGTTGCCAGTTCGAACCCGGGCTCCCCCAGAGTTAGTGTCGAAGTGTCCTTGAGCAAGACACTGAACCCCTAATTGCTCCTGATGTGCTGGTTGGTGCCTTGCATGTTTTCCGCCGCCATCGGTGTACTGTATGAATGTGTGTGTGAATGGGTGAATGTAATGCACAATCTATGTATAGCGCCTTGGATAAAGGCGCTATATAAATGCACCATTTACCATTTATTATATACCTATCTTCATATAATTGGTCCTCACTAATAATGTTCATGGTAAAATAGCACAATTTTTTTCTATTCAGTCTGTGTCTCATAGGAGGGCTGTGAGCAGTTCAGAAACCCGTCCACCAGTGACATCATCGTTAGCCAGATTTTCTTTTTAACACAATTTGTGCCCAAGACGTCCACAGACGTCCTAGGAATTACCGCATGTAGTGCCCAGGACGCCTGTGGACGTCTTGGTAATTTTTTTTCTTTCAAAATGTCAAAAAGTGGGTCTAAAAGTGGGCACCCTGCAGGGTCGCCATTTTGAAAGAATGAAAGGGCACATAATGTGTTAATATATTTAGATTTGTATTATCATGAGAACGATGGCTTCCATTGTCACTTTTCAGGAATAGAAAGCCTGCAGTTTCTATTAGCTTGGATTCCCCATCGATGATGTCACTGGTGGACGGGTTTCTGAACTGCCCACAGCCCTCCTATGAGAGACAAACTGAGTAGGACTTTTCTTTTGCTATTTTATCATGATTATGAGGAAGAGGAGGGCTGAAGAAGAGTGACCGAGCCGACATCTGGTGTCTACACGTTTGTTTGTTGTTTTTTGGCCCAAATTGGGGCTCATGTGACTAACACATTTGCAGTAGGCTACGTCAGATTAGTCAACCTCTGATGCATTTTACTAGGGATGTGCCGATGAGACATTTTGGCCGATATCGATATCCGATATAATTAATTGCTGTTGTTATGGCCGATAACCGATATGATCTCATTCTGTATTGAAAAATTATAATAATTTTGTCCATTCTGAAAAATACATGTAACAGGGTATCTGCACTGCAGGCTTAGGCAAGATATCAGATTTAATTTAAATACCTATATATTTAATATTGTGAGCTTGTAGATCTGTTCAAGCTGTTACTTTGGGCTTAAATTTATCTGTAAAGACAGACGGATTAATCGGACCGATTAATGAATTGGTCTGATTGATTAATTGATTCATTGATTAATCTAAAAACCACTAAAATCGTCCGATACCGATGCGTTTACCGATTAATCTCCCATCACTAATTTTTACATTTATGCATCATCATATTGTACAGTATCTTCACCTGAGGGACAACATTTACCTGACTAGGTCGTTCTTCATGGCCAGTCCTTGCAGGTACTTCTTGCGAGTGTAGAAGTTGTGGATGTATTTTCTCACATAGAAACCTCTCCACCAGCGCTGGATCTGTAAGAAACACACAACAGTCTAGACAACTGCAACATCGATAGATATTTATTTAACACAGCCGACGCGAATCGCGTATCAATACGTTATCAATTAATCAAACGTCGGGTGCGAATCATGTATCAATACGTTTCAATCACTTTTTTATAGCATACTTTCATTCATCTTTTTACCCACCCGGACAATGAAGAACCATCGCCCTATCATTGCTGCTTAGTCCCGCTCACGTGATCAGAAAAAAAACCAAAAAAAAAACAAACCCTCCCCTCCTGAAAACAGGAGGGCGGGCCGCTTTACGTGTATAAACCAGTGTAAAATGGCTGCGCCCATGCCGATCTAGTCTGTGTGTGAAAAGAATCAAATTTCACCTAACCTCGCCTCACCAGGCTTTCCTCCACCTATTGGCTTTTATACTCGATTCCCCCCTCCCCTCCTGTTTCTCCTGCAGGAGGAGGGCCTTGCGAGATGGGGGCTCATGTCTCGGAAAAAAACATGAACGGAACGCTGTTACGCTGCCTAACACATGATCTGCAGATTCTGCACCAGATCGGCATTGCTGCAACACACATGGACAGATGCATGTTTACTTCTTCATACTGTAGCGACCAAACGATCCCCGAGCCTACAATACTACGAACTAACAAACGAACTACAGTATCGAGAGGGGCCGCCATGACAACAGACAGTCTACCGTTGGTGGATCACGTATCGCCATGCAGAGCCGTCATAATCGGAGATCGCTCAGACGTGTGATTGTAACGCTTTTTTATTCATTATAATTGTAGTGATAAGACCGCAATGAACGCGTCGGGGACGTAATCGACCCGGGTGTAATGTATAACGAACTTTTCCGCGTCCTAAACCGTGCATGCCCAGGCATGTTCCCTATACTAGCTTGAAAAACAAAATCAGCTCATGATGACAACGCGTCTCACCGTTATACTATAGTTCTGAACCGAACGGTGGAATGGGACTTTTTATAGCCGTACGATCAAGACTTTTGCTGCCCAATGTGCCCATGACCCCCCCCCCCCCCCCAATGTTACTGCGATCAAAACAATGAAAGCAGTGAATCATCATCATCATCTAAAGGATGCAGAGTTATGAAGGTTTATAGTCAGACATTGACAGGCAGATATAACAATAAACACAATAAATATGCTATACATCCTATACACCGAATGAAAGCCCTGAATGTGTACTTTTACGAGGAAAAGAGTAAACATTGATCCCATGTACAGTCTGTCATAAATTGGTTACTGGGTGGATGCACATTGCGCCCACCAGATACAGTATAACTGCAGAGAAGACATGGACCCGAACTCAATATTCACAAAATAAGGCCTATAGCGACATATAAATACTATATACCGTATGAAACAGAAGACTCTCTGCTTTCATAAGAAAAAAACTTCTACTGTAGTAATAATAAAAATCACACCCATGTGAAGTGAGTGGTGCAACTCTGTCCCATATTCTGTTCTCTGCTTATTCAATACAGCTCGCTATATATGGACTGAGGCAGAAAGTCATGTAAACCTTTTATTTACAGTTTGGTCTGTAAACTTCTACTGTAATAATAAAAATCACACCCCTGTGAAGTGAGCGTTGCAACTGTTCTGTACTTATTCACTACAGCTCGCTATATACGGACTGAGGCAGAAAGTCATGTAAACCTTTTATTTACAGTTTGGTCTGTAAACTTCTACTGTAATAATAAAAATCACACCCCTGTGAAGTGAGCGGTGCAACTGTTCTCTACAGTTGCGCGGTGCAACTGTAGAGAACAGTTGCACCGCTCTTCTGTTTCATACGGTATATAGTATTTATATGTCGCTATAGGCCTTATTTTGTGAATATTGAGGAGTTCACGTCCATGTCTTCTCTGAAGTTATCTGGTGGGCACAAGCTGCATTCAATAACCAATTACTGTCTAACTGTACATGGGATCAATGTTTACTCTTTTCCTCGTAAAAGTACACATTCAGGGCTTTCATTCGGTGTATAGGATGTATAGGATATTTATTGGGTTCAATTTTATATCTGCCTGTCAATGTCTCTGACTTTAAACCATCCATAACTCTGCTCGCTGTTCAAGATAACCACTTCCAGGCAAATGCAGGTGTTGCAAAAAGGTCAATATCTCCAGAATGGAACATGGTAAAATCAAAATGTATTTTTTAAATTGAAGTGGACAAGTTCAGCTTTCTTTTGATGTATGCGTGTGATTCTCGCTATAAGAGAACATTTTGCTGTGGGCCCCCGAACAAGGCCTTTGTGCAATGTTAAACGGTAGCAACATCCAAATAGGCCTGTCGAGATCTTGTAGCAATCAAAGTGTTAAGGTGAGTTTATTTTGAGAACCCTGAAAGAAAATAATGTTCTGGTTAACTAAGAAATGAAATCTGTTCAGCAAGAAGAGATGCATGTGACTCCTACTTAGACCCAATATTCTTACGTTGACTGGGGCGCTATAGGTACTACAGGTCTGCACCTAGATCCCTCTACAGTACACCCTAATCTCTACTAAACCAAAAGTCTCACAATTCGTCCCAACATAGTTTATTATAATACTTTAATACTAGGGCTAAAGTGATTACGAATCAAAAGTAAGAAAATGATTATGTCAACCTGCGCAGTCAGACTTTGATTGATTGATTGAAAATTGTATTAACAGTTTGCAGAATGGGCACAGTTCGAGGAGACTGTGAGACAGAGACATTCTGTGCGCCTCTGAATTACGATGTGACCAGGTTAACTTTTGACTTTTCAGAGAGAATGGAAGAAATGGACTTTTTTTTATCATTATATTATGCCAAAGCTTTACAATTAGATAAAACGCAACATAATTCTGAGATATTATTGCAAATCTTCATCCTCCTTTTTAACATGAAACATTTTGGGACAAGAGGGTACACACACACACACACACACACACACACACACACACACACACACACACACACACACACACACACACACACACACACACACACACACACACACACACACACACACACACACACACACACACACACAGTAAATGGACGAATGCCTCCACACAGGCAGACAGATATGCATGTAAGTGTGCAAATATGAGCATGCACACACACACATGCATGCGCACACACGCACAAACACAAACACAAACACAAACACAAACACACACACACACATGGAGGCTAGAGGACCATTCTGAAGCGGCATGGATGTCCTTCAGACTAATTAGGAGATTAAAACAACAGAAGGTAAAAGAATAATCAGACGGCAAGCGGAGAGAGAAGAGAGGATGAGAGCAGAGAAGAGCTAGGAGAAAAGAGGAGAGGAGAGGAGAGGGGAAGGAAAAAAAGAGAGCAAAATGAGAATTAGCATTGATCTACCAGTCAATAGATAATTTTAAATAAAGTAATTGCCGCCACCAAAGTTCTTGTTGACCTTTTTTTGACTAGTGGAATCAATGCAGCTGAATGTAATAGAAGAGCGAGCGTGGTGTGTAAACACTGGTTTCCATTACAGCGCTAATGCATGATCTTCTGTTAGCCAGCGTGCCGTTATGAAGCCAAGCCAACGGGACAGTCACCCAGGGGATTCAAAATGATTGCTTCTCTCTCTCTCTCTCTCTCTCCTCTCTCTCTCTCTCTCTCTCTCTCTCTCTCGCACTGACATCCTGTGTTTGTAAATTGAACTCAGTGAACAAAATGTTTAGGCGTGCAAGTTGCAACAGTGAATCAAACGAATAGATTTAACTGATTAGCCTATAACAAAATCTATTGATTTTAAGTTTGTTACAAAATAGAGCTTAAGTGGTTAATTAATAAAAAAACAATACACACACATAAAGTTGTGCAAATATACACCTGTGCAGTGTGCACACTGTAAATTCATTCACATGAATACGCATGGACACACACACACACACACACACACACACACACACACACACACACACACACACACACACACACACACACACACACACACACACAAAGCTTGCATATGATTGCACATGTGCATTAGGGATGGGATGTTCGAATGAGGAAAAAAAAACAAATACAAAAAATACATTTAAGGACGGATTAAATATAAATAAAAAATATTATCACAGTAAGACAATTACAAAATGGTAACTCGTATAACACTCGTTCCGTGTTTAAAGCGACCATCAGCTGTTCTATGAATGGATTTGTAAGTGTTTCATTATAAATATCATGTGATATCACCCTGCTGTACAGGCCAGTGCAGCTGACCTGCGCCAGTAGTGATAACTGAATCACTTGGTCCAGAACGTGATATCAACATTGACTTGATCCTACTGGATTCATTCAACGTATGTAATAAATATTAATTTGTGTTGGCCACCATGGATTCTATTAACATCAAAACAAGTCTTTGTATTATATAAACCCCAGTAAAGTTTAACTTTATTTTTAAAGGATCACTTTTGAACAATTAAATTTAAATTAAAGGCAGCCTCTGCACCCTCTAAACTGCAAAATAAGATTGTCTTAATTGTTTTTTTGTTTTTTTTATATATATAGCAAGCTCTCGGTCATATACCTTCAGGCATGGCAGAGGAAGGTCAAGCCTTTTGGCTACAGTCACTTTACCCAAGTCTATTGGCAGGTGAACAGTGGGTTTTTTTTCCCACTCTCAAAGGATTGCTTTTAAAATAAATGAACAATTTTACAGTAAAACCGTAAGTGATAGAGCTTCTAGGTGACATGTTTTCAAAGTGGGGGTGGGCGGCCCACAAAGGGGGCACCAGGAGAGGAGAGGACACTTGAAGATAATTTAACAAATAATATATCTATACTTATTTTAACCCATTTTGACCTGAGATCAGATTCTAAAAATGTCTTCTACATCCTGACAGTTTTCTGAAAAAGCCAGTTTTTCTTCTATTTTAAAAAAATAGCAGACCTACAAGCTCGTAGCGCGCCGCTCGTAGCGCGCCACTCGGTGGCGCGCTATGAGCTTGTAGATCTGCTATTTTTCAATAGCTAAAGCATAGCATAATGCTAACACCAAAACGGGTTCCCGCCCCAAAATGGGTTAACAAATATATCTATACTTATTTTAAAGAATTTCATACATTTTAAAACGAACAAACAAATCGAAGAAATTCCATGAAGGAAAAATAATAATAATTAAGAAGTAGTGAAAATCGCTAACGTCTCTACTCTCTCTTTTGGGTCTCGACCTGAAACGTTTCTGAACCACTGCGTATTGGATCTATAAAGATTCTAAATTCTATAGATTACATTAATAAGGAGGATGATGATGTAACAAATAATCCTGGGATTGTGATGAATGACAAATCAATCAATTTGACCACCAAGAAAATAAACAATACTTTTGATTCAATATTTAAATAGTTAAATGAATACGCTCTCAAAAAAAGAAAAAGAAAAACAACTTGTTGGACACCACGACCTGAAAATTCCACGGGTGATTTCATGCGATCCTGTTTCAGCGATGTCCTTTCCTTTTCTCTTCTCATCTCTCCATCTCTATTTTTCTTTCCAGTATGAATTCCCAGTGTTTCCTGTATACATGTATGTGTTTTCTTTTACAGGGCTAATAAAGCACTCTCCCCTCCACCTCCCGCGGCTTCTGCTCCACTTTAAGTGGTGACATCATCCCTCACCTCTGACCCCGCGACCTCAGATGGTGGCGGTCGGACCCTGACCCCTGGATCTGTGGTCTGAAGCGCAGGGGTGGTCAGCTTTATTTGTTTGCGTTGCCATCAAATATAAAACTCAAAACCCTCCATTTCCAGGCTCTCCAGCCAACACCCAAACATCTGGCTTGTTCCGAACGCGGACGCAGCCTCTTCAATAAATAGGGGGGGATTTCTTTGTTGGCCTGTAAAAACCTTTAATGGTTTCGGCTGAGTGAAATTGTTAGGCAAAAGAGTGGGCTGCGTGGAACAGTAAAAATATAAGGTTTCAACGCCATATCCCCGTGTAAAAGTGCCAAAGCGTCAGTCAAAGGCACAGCCTTATGATTTATGGGTTTACAGTAGTAGCTGTTAAAATGATATGAGGAAGAGAGAGCATTTTACAGGAGGAACGTGACAGCGGGGGAATGCTGAGAGAAAAATCATAGAAATGTCCTGAAGGGGCCCAGAAGCCAGGAAACCCCCTGAAGCATTACGGTATCACACTTTACACTTGAAGCATTTTGCTTGTGTCCGCTGGGACTTAAAATGGTAAATGCAAGTTCCCCAGAACAAAAATGAATAATGTAGCCTACAGAAATAACACAAGGCTCATTTATATAGCCTATCGCAGAAATGTGTGTGAATGTGTGACACAATTTTAGATAAGACAAGATATGTTTTATAAAGAGAGAGAGAGAGAAAAAAAATAAAAGATATGTTTTATCTCACTGCTATTTTATCATTTGCTTCAACCAAATGCTGATCATAAAATCACCAATTTTATTTTGCAGCGAGCTATGTGAGGACTGCTGCTTGTCCTGCCACTTGTGGACACAGACACAACACAAAAACACACTCTCTGGGGGTGATATTTACCGTGATCGTCATCTCCTCATAGGTATTCATCTTCATGATAAAATATGCTGCCTGCATGCGAACACAAAGGGAAGACACAGCGTTACATCTAGTCTGCCGGCCCTCTGTTCTGTCCACAGCAGGCCTCAAAGATAAACACATCTCTATACATAATGCATATAGAGCACACACAAACAGTCAGATAATGCTTGATTTATATTTGATCGCTCACCGTGTTGCACACCAGAAATTGCATATTGTACGTAGGAGCGTTGTAGATCTGCTATAACCAGTGCACGACACTGACACGCAACTAAGTCTAAATCACCCTTTAGGCCTATAGTGGAGGAGAAGGGGGGGGGGGGGCAAGGGACAGTGAGCAGGTGAAAGAGAGAGGGAGCCGAGGTGAACAAGGGTGAGCGAAACGCAGGAGAGAGGAGGAGGGGGCGGACGGGGGCTCCGTGGAAGAGAGAGAGCAGGAGAGGTTAGCAAGGGGAGGAGGAACGGCGGACGAGTGCTGCTCTCTTAACACCCCCGACGCACACGAGGGCCAGGAAAATCTATGGTAGTCAAGCTGTGAGCTAATGGAGATATATGACGTCCAAACGCTCTCCGCTGGGCTTCATAATCAATGACAGCGCTGCCAGGAGAGAGAGAGAGCGAGAGAGAGAGAGAGAGACCAGTAGAAAAGACCAGCCCGGCCGCGTACGACGTCCCGATTGGTGGCTCGCCTTCTCCGTGCCGTCGGCACTTTGGTGGAGCGCGTGGCGGCGGAGCGCGGCGAGCCGTGCGCATGGATCACCGGGGGAAACATTTCAGGAGCAAACTGGAGAGCCGGGCCATAAAAGAAATTCATATCTCAACACGTCTTCTTTAATAACCACAGAGAGGAGAGGAGAGAATGCAGACAAAGACTTGAAAGGAGGGCCGTAAATTCAGCTCCATGTTTCGAGACGTGCGCACGCACGCACGCACGCACGCACGCACGCATGCACGCACGCACGCACGCACGCAGAGAGAAAGAGAGAGAGGCAGAGAGGCTGAGGGCAAGAGAGGAAGAAAAAAGTCCAGCCTCTTAGGACTAATGCAAAATAGTGCGCCGTAGCACATTTTGAGTGATTTAAATTAGTGCTCGTCTGTTTCCAAATGAGACCAAACAGGCTCGTTTTAGTCCATATGTGTGTTGTGACACATCCTTCATCGTTTACCCCCCTCCCCCTTGCCCCCCCTCCCTCGTTTCCATTTTGCTGAACGCCTCCCAAACAGCGGCTGGCAGTTATGCTTTAGCAAACAGTCAATTTAGAGGCGTGATAAATAGCTTGTTGTGATACGTTTACAAAACTCAATCCAGGGGAAAATTATACGTGAGAGCGCAGGGTATTGGATCCAGTATCAACAATCTGTTCAATTAGGAAGCAGTTGGAGGCAATATGCTGGGGGAGAAAAAAAAACTGGGCCTCGCTATAGTAAAGCATTTACCCCCACCCACCACACACACACACACTCTCTATCAGCACCTCCCCCCCCCCCCCCCCCCACACACACACCTCTCCTCCACCCTCCATCCATCCATCCTTCCTTCCTTCCGTTCCGACCCCTCCGCTCTCTCGCTCTCTCTATATATGCATCCCAGGAGGAGATATATAGATGGAATTCCATATGATATGGTATCATATTTCCTAAGTGCTAATTTCCTGATGTGTAATGGGTGAATTATATTTCTTAAGGTCAGAGGCAGGGGCTGAGGAATATGGCAATTGAATTCTAATGCATGCTATCATAACATAATCAATATATCTATAGTTGGCTTACCTTCACCATTTGTCTCAGGCGCGCCCTTGCTGCGAAGCCCCGCCATGCTGTCTGGATAATGGTCGCCTTCGTGTGCAAGAGACTGAAAGAATTGGGTGGCATGTAAATACATCATATCAATAATTTAATTTAAGAATATGATTTTTTCTTTTAATCATATTTGAAAACAAATAAGACTGAAATAAAACTAGGCTATATATATGTGACCTTTTGTAGTGGCGAGTTTAGGATGCATTTCTGATTCTGATGAATATCTAGAGAACAGTTACAAATTTAAATTTAAGACATGGAAGAATCGGAAGTAGGACTAATATTAATAATAGCTTGAATTTGTACAGTGCCTTTCATGAACCCAAGGACGCTTTACATCAAAAACAATGAACAACCAACAAACAAACAAACAAACACAACCAAACAAAACAACAAACAACATTTTGCCATAAGCCTGAGAGGATAGGTATCTTTTCACTATTGATTACTTTCTTCTCATTGTTTGGGGGTTAATCAAATAACCGAGAAGTACATTTTGTATAAATGATATATATTAACAACAATTCAAATATTTTTTTAGAATCGATTAACTGCTGAAGCCATAATTGGATACTTATTATTATTAGTATTAGTAATAGTATTATTGTTATTGTTATTGCTGTGATCGTTTCTACTGTTGCTTCTGCCTGTATCTCTCTTTCTCCCTCTCTTTGTCTCTCTCTCTCTTTTTCATTGCCATTGTCGACAAAATGTGCTTGCTCAGGGTGAGACAATGACGCTATGATATGTAACTGTCTTGAGACGACTTGTTGTGATTTGGCACTGAATAAAACGGAATCCAATTTAATTTGAATGGGACGAAAACCCAAGATAATGTGTTTTTTCTGACGACAAAGAAAAGACACACATTTTGTCAATGACGTTCATGACTGTCTGAAAGTTTTTTTTTAATAAATCTGTAATGTTGTAAATTGTATGTC
>NC_136808.1:49228764-49231264 GCF_951216825.1 Electrona antarctica | reverse complement strand
TTATTTCACTTCACCTTTCACTACATCAAACACTTGGTCCAAAAGGATATCAACAAAAAAAGTAATTGCGGTCTTGTTTCCATTCAGGTCCTGGATATTCAATTCATAATCATGATGACATATATAAAAAGCAACAACAAAATTCAAATCGTCATAAGAAGTTATAATTATAAAAATGTGCGATGCGCTATGTACGCATCACGATAGGCCTACATGGTTGACGACATAGACGATATTGGTTCATTCATAGCGATACGATACGATTCAATGATTTAAAATCAATACAATAACTATTTAGCAAAGAAATGAAATCTGTGTGAAACATGTGGATAGTGCAGGTGTTTTAAATGAAACATTTATTATTATGGATATAAATAAACAGTGATTCTCTGGGAAATAAATAGAGAATGTAGGCATATTGAACATATGGACAAACCCACACCGGCTTACATGAACACAGAGAATTGCCTACACACATTTATCGATAGACCAAGTGTAGATATTGAATGGAAAAGTAGGCCTAATTAAACCCCCTCTTTTTCTTTTTTCAAAAAAAATCTAAATACAAGAACTTAGTAACGATACGATCGATTAGCCTATTTGCATTGCAAAACAATACGATATTTTTTCAAGTAGTGAAAATATTTGCGTGACTTGGGCATAAAAACTACTGGCCTATAGATCAGTGCTACTGGTGTAACTGGGATTTAGAAGGCCTAGTTATGACTGACTTGGCTTAGTAGCCTATTAAACATGTTTAGTTGTTTTTTGCGTTGCTCATTTCCCATGCTGTTAATTAGACGGAAATCTTATTTTGGAGGTTGTATATATGTGCCTGTGAGCTTGTGGACGTGTGGACGTGTGAGCGTGCATGCTCACACATGGAGTGTGTATGTGTTTTTCTCCCAAATATGAATTGACATTTTAACTCTGAGCCTTCAGATGGGTAATGTAATTACTATGACCTGTCAATTTTTCCTCTGGATGTATTTTTTATCATCCGGTTGATATTGAATCATGGAGTCCCAGAGTGCCTCCACATAAAACAGCACTCTACCATCTCCCTCTCCTGGAGTGGGTCTTAAAAAAAATCTGATCTGAGGATGCAGATTGTCTGTCGGCCGATTGATCTGCCACCAGCTCTCTCTCTCCTTTCTCTCTCTCTCTCTCTCTCTCTCTCTCTCTCTCTCTCTCCCCTCCATCCATCTGATTCCGTCCTTCCGTGACGTTATCAACTCTCATCAAACAGTTATCAATTCGTTTCTCGTTATTTGCCATCCCTTTCCCTCCATCTCCCCAACCATATTCACCTGTCAAAATGATTGCCTGAGCACAGTGTGTGTGTGTGTGTGTATGGGTGTTGGGTGTGTCTGTGTGTGTCTGTGTGTGTGTGTGTGTGTGTGTGTGTGTGTGTGTGTGTGTGTGTGTGTGTGTGTGTGTGTGTGTGTGTGTGTGTGTGTGTGTGTGCACGCGCCGTACGGACACATGCATCTGAGCGAGGCAAGCTATCTGTCCGGCTGATGGCCATAAGAACAGTCTGTCTGCATTAGAGATTACTTCACAGAGAGCGGCGGACAGCGGGGAAAAAGCATGTATGCGTGCGTGCACCTGTGTTCCTGCTGCTTGTTGAACTGATCTGAGGACATCACATTAGTAACTGAAATAAATATAAGGTTTCAGGTTTATATGTTTATTTTGTCAGACACATTGTATTTATCCGTACAGCGGCATATTACAGTTTCAATGGATGGTAATCCCGTGTCCGGTTGTGGTTGGTTGTTATTGTAACTTGTTAATGATTGTGATATCGATTTGCTTACTGCAATTGTGATTCTGATTGCGTTTGTATCTCTGACTGGAAGTGCATTTCTGATTGTGATTCCTATACCGGTAATTGTGCTTCTGATTGTGATTCTCAGTTCAGTGGTTGTGGCGTTGTGATTGTGTGTGTGTGTGTGTGTGTGTGTGTGTGTGTGTGTGTGTGTGTGTGTGTGTGTGTGTGTGTGTGTGTACAGTAGTTAGGTGGTCTGTGGAGTTATGTGTGCAGGGTCAACCCTGCAGTGGCTCAGATCATCCATCCAGCAGACAGGAGGAGACCGGCCGCCCTCGTAATTACCACAGAAATGTTGTTTTGACAAGACCATAAGAGAGAGTGTGTGTGTGTGTGTGTGTGTGTGTGTGTGTGTGTGTGTGTGTGTGTGTGTGTGTGTGTGTGTGTGTGTGTGTGTGTGTGTGTGTGTGTGTGTGTGTGTGTGTGTGTGTGTGTGTGTGTGTGTGTGTGTTGTTTTTGACAAGACTGTAAGGACCACTGTAAACCATCCGTCCTGGCCCGACGCTGATGAGGTGTCACCAGGTGTGTGCGGGTGGATAGAATGTACCGTCTGACGATGACCCAATTCTGGACCCTCCTCCTGTCCTCAGCTCCTCCTGTCCTCTCCTCCTGTCCTCTCCTCCCGTCCTCTCCTCCTCTCCTCCTCCTGTCCTCTCCTCCTGTCCTCTC
>NC_136808.1:49220116-49228564 GCF_951216825.1 Electrona antarctica | reverse complement strand
AGAGGAGAGGAGAAGAGGAGGAGGAGGAGGGGAGAAGGGGGAGTCAGTGATCCAAGGAGCACTTTAACAAATTTACATTTAATTTTAGCAGAGGCCGCGAGATATTTTCTGGCAAAATATATTAGCAACATTACCGGAAAAAAATCGGACTATTAGCTAAACGTCGCTTTTTTTCTTATTTTTTGTCAAAAATAAAAGATGTCGTGTCTGCAGCGCTGAGCCCTGCAGCTTCAAATCAGACACTAATTTTTAATTTCTTTACATCGTTCACTTACTCTCCCTCTCTCACCCCCAGGCACCGTGGAGGTCTCTCTCTCTCTCTCTCTCTCTCTCTCTCTCTCTCTCTCTCTCTCTCTCTCTCTCTCTCTCTCTCTCCCCTCATCCTTTCTTCATCTTCTCTTCCACCCATCCCTCCATCATGGTTTGCTCTACGTCTCATCTAGCACAAGTTAACCAATGTCTCTTTCCTTCCTTCCTTCCTTCCTTCCTTCCTTCCTTCCTTCCTTCCTTCCTTCCTTCCTTCCTTCCTTCCTTCCTTCCTTTCTCTCTCTCTCTCTCTCTCTCTCTCTCTCGTATACAAGGTGTAACTCACACTCGTCCTCCACCCCCCCCCCCCCCCCCCTCTCGCTGAGGTTATGGGAACACAAGTCCACCTTTTCCCCACAGCTGCCTTCACATTAATCAAATCAATTCATCTTCAGCGAGACTTTCCTGCTGTTCTGCATAAAGTGTTGTTGTGCGAGGAAGGTAGCGGAGGTCCCTCGACAAACCATACATCACCAACACAACCCATACATCACAAGCACACACCGAAAAACCCAAAGAAAGGCCAATGTTCACGTTTCCTCATCTTAGAAAATGTGTAATTACAATTTGGCTATATATGCATTACTTTATTGAACAGTTAAAGTAGAGCAAAGATAGATACTGTGCTTTGATTACCCCCCTCTGGTAATTATCTTTCTTCTATCACCGGCAGAGATCCCTGGAAATGTAGACTGCTTGATATTTATGTTCAATCATATCACAGTTTAGAACTTTCTGTTAACCAGATTTTGAAAATGTTGAAAAAGGTTGTTAAGCAACACTTAAGATTGTTGATCGGTAGGCTAATATACTGGAGGGCTTCAGCCATTGTTGATTCATTGAAATGAATAGCGGGGGGCAGGGCTGTCGCTCCTTGTCCGCTATCCTTTATTTTTCGTTTTTGAGGGGCTATATACAGGTTTAATGTAGACTGCTTGATATTTATGTTCAATCATATCACAGTTTAGAACTTTCTGTTAACCAGATTTTGAAAATGTTGAAAAAGGTTGTTAAGCAACACTTAAGATTGTTGATCGGTAGGCTAATATACTGGAGGGCTTCAGCCATTGTTGATTCATTGAAATGAATAGCGGGGGGCAGGGCTGTCGCTCCTTGTCCGCTCTCTATCCTTTATTTTTATTTTTCGTTTTTGAGGGGCTATATACAGGTTTAATGTAGACTGCTTGATATTTATGTTCAATCATATCACAGTTTAGAACTTTCTGTTAACCAGATTTTGAAAATGTTGAAAAAGGTTGTTAAGCAACACGTAAGATTGTTGATCGGTAGGCTAATATACTGGAGGGCTTCAGCCATTGTTGATTCTGTGCTTAAAAAACTATGATGAAAAATGTTTGTCGACTACCTTTTTTCTGAACTGACCAAAAAAAAAAAAAAAAAAAAAAAAAACTTTGATAACTAAAACTATGCTTAAATATACTGACAATTTCTTCAACAAATAAAAACTAGACTAAATGTTAGGAAGGGACTGGAGATTTTAAGTTTGGTTGTGCTCCGAAAATAGCAAATCTACAACACGTCGCACTGGGATTTTCAGCAACCAAGTGTAAAATCAGACATTACGACGCCATCAAGGCGGCGGTGGCTCAGGGGTAGAGTGGCTGGATGGTAACCGCAACGTTGCCAGTTCGAACCCGGGCTCCCCCAGAGTTAGTGTCGAAGTGTCCTTGAGCAAGACACTGAACCCCTAATTGCTCCTGATGTGCTGGTTGGTGCCTTGCATGGTTTCCGGTGTATGAATTTGTGAATGGGTGAATGTAATGCACAATCTATGTAAAGCGCCTAGGATAAAGGCACTATATAAAGGCACCATTTACCATTTATTATATACCTATCTTCATATAATTGGTCCTCACTAATAATGTTCATGGTAAAATAGCACAATTTTTTTTCTATTCAGTCTGTGTCTCATAGGAGGGCTGTGAGCAGTTCAGAAACCTGTCCACCAGTGACATCATCGTTAGCCAGATTTTCTTTTTAACACAATTTGTGCCCAAGACGTCCACAGACGTCCTAGGAATTACCGCATGTAGTGCCCAGGACGCCTGTGGACGTCTTGGTAATTTTTCTTTTCTTTTTTTTTTCTTTCAAAATGTCAAAAGTGAGTCTAAAAGTGGGCACCCTGGGTCGCCATTTTGAAAGAATGAAAGGGCACATAATGTGTTAATATATTTAGATTTGTATTATCATGAGAACGATGGCTTCCATACATTGTCACTTTTCAGGAATAGAAAGCCTGCAGTTTCTATTAGCTTGGATTCCCCATCGATGATGTCACTGGTGGACGGGTTTCTGAACTGCCCACAGCCCTCCTATGAGAGACAAACTGAGTAGGACTTTCTTTTTGCTATTTTATCATGATTATGAGGACCAATTATATGAAGATAGGTTGAAAAGTGGTGAAGTGGTCCAGGAGTCCCCCAGAAAGTCTAAACTAGGCCCATATATGTTTTACTCTCAACAGTCTTATTTTGCCAAAACACACCCAATCTACAGGCTCAGAACCCAGTGTGTTACAGTACGTGATACAGTATTTTCACAGAATGTTTGTACCCAGAATAGGGACATTAGGGTTCATATAATCACTCAACACATAGATTCAGAGCTCCGAAGCTGAAGGAGAGTGACCGAACCGAAATCTGGTTTCTACACGTTTTGGTCTCTACATGTTGTGTTGGTTTGTTTGTTGTTTTTTGGCCCAGATTGGGGATCATGTGACTAACACATTTGCAGTAGGCTACGTCAGATTAGTCCACCTCTGATGCATTTTTACTAGGGATGTGCCGATGAGACATTTTGGCCGATATCGATATCCGATATAATTAATTGCTGTTGTTATGGCCGATAACCGATATTACCGATGTCTATATGATCTCATTCTGTATTGAAAAAATTATAATAATTTTGTCCATTCTGAAAAATACATGTAACAGGGTATCAGCACTGCAGGCTTAGGCAAGAGATCAGATTTAACTTAAATACCTATATATTTAATATGTGAGCTTGTAGATCTGTTCAAGCTGTTACTTTGGGCTTAAGTTTATCTGTAAAGACAGACGGATTAATCGGACCGATTGATTAATTGGTCTGATTGATTAATCGATTCATTGATTAATCTAAAAACCACTAAAACCGCCCGATACCGATGCGTTTGCCGATTAATCTCCCATCACTAATTTTTACATTTATGCATCATATTGTACAGTATCTTCACCTGAGGGACAACATTTACCTGACTAGGTCGTTCTTCATGGCCAGTCCTCGCAGGTACTTCTTGCGAGTGTAGAAGTTGTGGATGTATTTTCTCACATAGAAACCTCTCCACCAGCGCTGGATCTGTAAGAAACACACGACACACGACAGTCTAGACAACTGCAACATCCATAGACATTTATTTAAGGTGAGAGTTTATTTTGAGAACCCTGAAAGAAATGTTCTGGTTAACTAAGCAATGAAATCTGTTCAATAAGAAGAGATGCATGTAACTCCTACTTAAACCCAATATTCTTACGTTGACTGGGGTGCTAGATCCCTCTACAGTACACCCTGATCTCTACTAAACCAAACATCTCACAATTCGTCCCAACATAGTTTATAATACTTTAATACTAGGGTTAAAGTGGTTACGAATCAAAAGTAAGAAAATGTTTATGTCAACCTGCGCAGTCAGACTTTGATTGATTGATTGAAAATTGTATTAACAGTTTGCAGAATGGGCACAGTTCGAGGAGACTGTGAGACAGAGACAGACATTCTGTGTGCCTCTGAATTACGATGTGACCAGGATATCTGAATATAACTTTTTAGAGAATGGAAGAAATTGATTGTTTTTTATCATTATATTATGCCAAAGCTTTACAATTAGATAAAACACAACATAATTCTGAGATATTATTACAAATCTTCATCCTCCTTTTTAACATGAAACATTTTGGGACAAGAGGGTACACACACACACACACACACACACACACACACACACACACACACACACACACACACACACACGTGGTAAATGGACAAATGCCTCCACACAGGCAGACAGATATGCATGTAAGTGTGCAAATATGAGCCTGCACGCCTGCAAGCATGCACACACGCACATGCATGCGCACACACACACAAACACAAACACAAACACAAACACACACACACACATGGAGGCTAGAGGACCATTCTGAAGCGGCATGGATGTCCTTCAGACTAATTAGGAGATTAAAACAACAGAAGGTAAAAGAATAATCAGACGGCAAGCGGAGAGAGAAGAGAGGATGAGAGCAGAGAAGAGCTAGGAGAAAAGAGGAGAGGAGAGGAGAGGGGAAGGGAAAAAAGAGAGCAAAATGAGAATTAGCATTGATCTACCAGTCAATAGATAATTTTAAATAAAGTAATTGCCGCCACCAAAGTTCTTGTTGACCTTTTTTTGACTAGTGGAATCAATGCAGCTGAATGTAATAGAAGAGCGAGCGTGGTGTGTAAACACTGGTTTCCATTACAGCGCTAATGCATGATCTTCTGTTAGCCAGCGTGCCGTTATGAAGCCAAGCCAACGGGACAGTCACCCAGGGGATTCAAAATGATTGCTTCTCTCTCTCTCTCTCTCTCTCTCTCTCTCTCTCTCTCTCTCTCTCTCTCTCTCTCTCTCTCTCACTAACATCCTGTGTTTGTAAATTGAACTCAGTGAACAAAATGTTTAGGCGTGCAGGTTGCAACAGTGAATCAAACGAATAGATTTAACTGATTAGCCTATAACAAAATCTATTGATTTTAAGTTTGTTACAAAATAGAGCTTAAGTGGTTAATTAATAAAAAAACAATACACACACATAAAGTTGTGCAAATATACACCTGTGCATACTGTAAATTCATTCACATGAACGCGCATGGACACATGCGCGACACACACACACACACACACACACACACACACACACACACACACACACACACACACACACACACACACACACACACACACACACACACACACACACACACACACACACACACACACACACACACACACACACACCCAGCTTGCAAATGATTGCACATGTGCATTAGGGATGGGATGTTCGAAAAAAACAAATACAAAAAATATATTTAAGGACGGATTAAATATAAATAAAAAATATTATCACAGTAAGACAATTACAAAATGGTAACTCATATAACACTCGTTCCGTGTTTAAAGCGACCATCAGCTGCTCTATGAATGGATTTGTAAGTGTTTCATTATAAATATCATGTGATATCACCCTGCTGGACAGGCCAGTGCAGCTGACCTGCGACAGTAGTGATAACTACTTGGTCCAGAACGTGATATCAACATTGACTTGATCCTACTGGATTCATTCAACGTACGTACTAAATATTCATTTCTGTTGACAACCATGGATTCTATTAACAGCAAAACAAGTCTTTGTATTATATAAACCCCAGTAAAGTTTAACTTTATTTTTAAAGGATCACTTCTGAACAATTAAATTAAAATTAAAGGCAGCATCTGCACCCTCTAAACTGCAAAATAAGATTCTCTTAATTGTTTTGTTTTTTATATATAGCAAGCTCTCGTCATATACCTTCAGGCATGGCAGAAGAAGGTCAAGCCTTTTGGCTACAGCACTTTACCCAAGTCTATTGGCAGGTGAACAGTGGGTTTTTTTCCACTCTCAAAGGATTGCTTTTAAAATAAATGAACAATTTTACAGTAAAACCGTAAGTGATAGAGCTTCTAGGAGGCATGTTTTCAAAGTGGGGGCGGGCGGCCCACAAAGGGGGCACCAGGAGAGCTCTTTGAAAAGAAGAGGACACTTAAAGATAATTTAACAAATATATCTATACTTATTTTAAAGATAATTTAACAAATATATCTATACTTATTTTAAAGAATTTCATAAATTTTAAAAACGAACAAACAAATCGAATAAATTCCATGAAGGAAAAATAATAATAATTAAGAAGTAGTGAAAATGGCTAACGTCTATACTCTCTCTTTTGGGTCTCGACCTGAAACGTTTCTGAACCACTGCTTATTGGATCTACAGATTCTAAATTCTATAGATTACATTAATAAGGAGGATGATGATGTAACAAATAATCCTGGGATTGTGATGAATGACAAATCAATCAATTTGACCGCAAGAAAATAAACAATACTTTTGATTCAATATTTAAATAGTTAAAATGAATACGCTTTTCAAAAAAAGTAAAAAAAAGAAGAAAAAAAACTTGTTGGACACCACGACCTGAAAATTCCACGGGTGATTTCATGCGATCCTGTTTCAGCGATGTCCTTTCCTTTTCTCTTCTCATCTCTCCATCTCTATTTTTCTTTCCAGTATGAATTCCCAGTGTTTCCTGTATACATGTATGTGTTTTCTTTTACAGGGCTAATAAAGCACTCTCCCCTCCACCTCCCGCGGCTTCTGCTCCACTTTAAGTGGTGACATCATCCCTCACCTCTGACCCCGCGACCTCAGATGGTGGCGGTCGGACCCTGACCCCTGGATCTGTGGTCTCAAGCGCAGGGGTGGTCAGCTTTATTTGTTTGCGTTGCCATCAAATATAAAACTCAAAACCCTCCATTTCCAGGCTCTCCAGCCAACACCCAAACATCTGGCTTGTTCCGAACGTCGACGCAGCCTCTTCAATAAATAGGGGGGGATTTCTTTGTTGGCCTGTAAAAACCTTTAATGGTTTCGGCTGAGTGAAATTGTTAGGCAAAAGAGTGGGCTGCGTGGAACAGTAAAAATATAAGGTTTCAACGCCATATCCTCGTGTAAAAGTGCCAAAGCGTCAGTCAAAGGCACAGCCTTATGATTTATGGGTTTACAGTAGTAGCTGTTAAAATGATATGAGGAAGAGAGAGCATTTTACAGGAGGAACGTGACAGCGGGGGAATGCTGAGAGAAAAATCATAGAAATGTCCTGAAGGGGCCCAGAAGCCAGGAAACCCCCTGAAGCATTACGGTATCACACTTTACACTTGAAGCATTTTGCTTGTGTCCGCTGGGACTTAAAATGGTAAATGCAAGTTCCCCCAGAACAAAAATGAATAATGTAGCCTACAGAAATAACACAAGGCTCATTTATATAGCCTATCGCAGAAATGTGTGTGAATGTGTGACACAATTTTAGATAAGACAAGATATGTTTTATAAAGAGAGAGAGAGAGAGAAAAAATAAAAGATATGTTTTATCTCACTGCTATTTTATCATTTGCTTCAACCAAATGCTGATCATGAAATCACCAATTTTATTTTGCAGCGAGCTAGGTGAGGACTGCTGCTTGTCCTGCCACTTGTGGACACAGACACACACAACACAAAAACACACTCTCTGGGGGTGATATTTACCGTGATCGTCATCTCCTCATAGGTATTCATCTTCATGATAAAATATGCTGCCTGCATGCGAACACAAAGGGAAGACACAGCGTTACATCTAGTCTGCCGGCCCTCTGTTCTGTCCACAGCAGGCCTCAAAGATAAACACATCTCTATACATAATGCATATAGAGCACACACAAACAGTCAGATAATGCTTGATTTATATTTGATCGCTCACCGTGTTGCACACCAGAAATTGCATATTGTACGTACGAGCGTTGTAGATCTGCTATAACCGGTGCACGACACTGACACGCAACTAAGTCTAAATCACCCTTTAGGCCTACAGTGGAGGAGAAGGGGGGGGGGCAAGGGACAGTGAGCAGGTGAAAGAGAGAGGGAGCCGAGGTGAACAAGGGTGAGCGAAACGCAGGAGAGAGGAGGAGGGGGCGGACGGGGGCTCCGTGGAAGAGAGAGAGCAGGAGAGGTTAGCAAGGGGAGGAGGAACGGCGGACGAGTGCTGCTCTCTTAACACCCCCGACGCACACGAGGGCCAGGAAAATCTATGGTAGTCAAGCTGTGAGCTAATGGAGATATATGACGTCCAAACGCTCTCCGCTGGGCTTCATAATCAATGACAGCGCTGCCAGGAGAGAGAGAGAGCGCGAGAGAGAGAGAGAGAGACCAGTAGAAAAGACCAGCCCAGCCGCGTACGACGTCCCGATTGGTGGCTCGCCTTCTCCGTGCCGTCGGCACTTTGGTGGAGCGCGTGGCGGCGGAGCGCGGCGAG
>NC_136808.1:49205116-49215116 GCF_951216825.1 Electrona antarctica | reverse complement strand
TACGCTATGTACGCATCACGATAGGCACATGGTTGACGACATGGACGATATTGGTTCATTCATAGCGATACGATACGATGCAATGATTTAAAATCAATACAATAACTATTTAGCAAAGAAATTAAATCTGTGTGAAACATGTGGATAGTGCAGGTGTTTTAAATGAAACATTTATTATTATGGATATAAATAAACAGAGATTATCTGGGAAATAAATAGACAATGTAGGCATATTGAACATATGGACAAACCCACACCGGCTTACATGAACACAGAATTGCCTACACACATTTATCGATAGACCAAGTGTAGATATTGAATGGAAAAGTAGGCCTAATTAAACCCCTCTTTTTCTTTTTAAAATGCTAAATACAAGAACTTAGTAACGATACAATCGATTAGCCTATTTGCATTGCAAAACAATACGATATATTTTTTCAAGTAGTGCAAATATTTGCGTGACTTGGGCATAAAAACTACTGGCCTATAGATCAGTGATACTGGTGTAACTGGTGTTTAGAAGGCCTAGTTATGACTGACTTGGCTTAGTACTAGTAGCCTATTAAACATGTTTTTTGCGTGCATCATTTCCCATGCAGTGTTAATTAGACGGACATGTCTTATTTTGGAGGTTGTATATGTGCCTGTGACTGAGCTTGTGGACGTGTGAGCGTGCATGCTCACACATGGAGTGTGTATGTGTTTTTCTCCCAAATATGAATTGACATTTTAACTCTGAGCCTTCAGATGGGTAATGTAATTACTATGACCTGTCAATTTTTCCTCTGGATGTATTTTTTATCATCCGGTTGATATTGAATCATGGAGTCCCAGAGTGCCTCCACATAAAACAGCACTCTACCATCTCCCTCTCCTGGAGTGGGTCTTAAAAAAAAATCTGATCTGAGGATGCAGATTGTCTGTCGGCCGATTGATCTGCCACCAGCTCTCTCTCTCTCCTCTCTCTCTCTCTCTCTCTCTCTCCCCTCCATCCATCTGATTCCGTCCTTCCGTGACGTTATCAACTCTCATCAAACAGTTATCAATTCGTTTCTCGTTATTTGCCATCCCTTTCCCTCCATCTCCCCAACCATATTCACCTGTCAAAATGATTGCCTGAGCACAGTGTGTGTGTGTGTGTGTGTGTATGTGTGGGTGTTGGGTGTGTCTGTGTGTGTGTGTGTGTGTGTGTGTGTGTGTGTGTGTGTGTGTGTGTGTGTGTGTGTGTGTGTGCGCGCGGTACGGACACATGCATCTGAGCAAGGCAAGCTATCTGTCCGGCTGATGGCCATAAGAACAGTCTGTCTGCATTACAGATTACTTCGCAGGGAGCGGCGAGCGGTGGACAGCGGGAAAAAAAGCATGTGTGTGAGACTGTATGTATGCGTGCGTGCGTGCACCTGTGTACCTGCTGCTTGTTAAACTGATCTGAGGACATCACATTAGTAACTGAACTGTAACTAAATATATGGTTTCAGGTTTATATGTTTATTTTCTCAGACACCTTGTATTTATCCGTACAGCGGCATATTACAGTTGCAATGGATGGTAATCCCGTGTCCGGTTGTGGTTGGTTGTTATTGTAACTTGTTAATGATTGTGATATCGATTTGCTTACTGCAATTGTGATTCTGATTGCGTTTTTATCTCTGACTGGAAGTGCATTTCTGATTGTGATTCCTATACCGGTAATTGTGTTTCTGATTGTGATTCTCAGTTCAGTGGTTGTGGCGTTGTGATTGTGGTGGTAGTGTGTGTGTGTGTGTGTGTGTGTGTGTGTGTGTGTGTGTGTGTGTGTGTGTGTGTGTGTGTGTGTGTGTGTGTGTGTACAGTAGTTAGGTGGTCTGTGGAGTTATGTGTGCAGGGTCAACCCTGCAGTGGCTCAGATCATCCATCCAGCAGACAGGAGGAGACCGGCCGCCCTCGTAATTACCACAGAAATGTTGTTTTGACAAGACCATAAGAGAGAGTGTGTGTGTGTGTGTGTGTGTGTGTGTGTGTGTGTGTGTGTGTGTGTGTGTGTGTGTGTGTGTGTGTGTGTGTGTGTGTGTGTGTGTGTGTGTGTGTGTGTGTTGTTTTTGACAAGACTGTAAGGACCACTGTAAACCATCCGTCCTGGCCCGACGCTGATGAGGTGTCACCAGGTGTGTGCGAGTGGATAGAATGTACCATCTGACGATGACCCAATTCTGGACCCTCCTCCTGTCCTCTCCTCCTGTCCTCAGCTCCTCCTGTCGTCTCCTCATGTCCTTTCCTCCTGTCCCCTCCTCCTCTCCTCTCCTCCTGTCCTCTCCTCCATGTCCTCTCCTCCTGTCGTCTCCTACTCTCCTCTCCTCCTGTCCTCTCCTCCTGTCCCCTCCTCCTCTCCTCTCCTCCTGTCCTCTCCTCCTGTCCTCTCCTCCTCTCCTCTCCTCTCCTCTCCTCTCCTCTCCTCTCCTCTCCTCTCCTCTCCTCTCCTCTCCTCTCCTCTCCTCTCCTCTCCTCTCCTCTCCTCTCCTGTCCTCCTGTCCTCCTGTCCTCTCCTCCTGTCCTCTCCTCCTCTCCTCTCCTCTCCTCTCCTCTCCTCTCCTCTCCTCTCCTCCTGTCCTCTCTCCCATCACACTCTTTTCTCTCCCATTTTCTTCTCATCTCCTCTCATTGTTGTCTGGTCTCTGTTTTCTTCTCCGCTTATTCTTCAGCTCTCTCTTCACTCTTCACTCTCTCCTCTGTCTGTCTGTCTGTCTGTCTGTCTGTCTGTCTGTCTGTCTGTCTGTCTGTCTGTCTGTCTGTCTGTCTGTCTGTCTGTCTGTCTGTCTGTCTGTCTGTCTGTCTTTCTGCCTGTCCCCCCCCCCCCCCCCCCCCCCCCCACACACACCCCATCAAAACATTTTTGGTCATCACCATGGAGTGAGACAGTATACCTCCACACTCTGTCTCTCCCTCGTTTCCTCCTCCCCCCTCTCTCCCTCTCTCTCTCTCCATCTCTCCATATGGGGCGTGTCATCTCACATGACTCCATTCACCTCTCCCAGTCAGGAAGCTCCTCTCACCAGTCATCCTCCGTGCACACTAGTGTCCCTGAAAGAGGGCCATATGTGCTGGGGCCACTGCACTGCACGTAAAGAGAGAGAAACACACACACGCACACGCGCACACACACACATGCACACGCACGCACACACACACACACAATGGGGGGGGGGGGGGGGGGGGGGGTGTGTGGGCCAGGGAGGGCCAGGACAGGGAGTGGTAGATGGGGTGTGAGTCGCTCGGCAGGACCAGTTCGGCCATTATTATTAAACATCTGTGCGCAGCACATTAATTCCCCCACTCTGACGCATCCCTCTCTGCCCAGGGAACACTTAATTGAAAAGCATAATGAGTCTTTCACTGCTCCTCACTCCCACACTGAGGAAAGTGATGCTGGGAGGGGATTTTACCCAGAAAACACGTACAGATAATAGAGAGATACAGGGGACAGACAGACAGACAGACAGACAGCTGGTGATCTTATTCTGTCCATATAGATATTGTATAGACATGTTACAGATTTAATTTAGTCTGATTGAGGTGTTTGTTATTGCTATAGAAAATAATAACGGTTAAGATAGTTTAGTTGTTGAAATATTTAAATCAATTTCATGTATTTCTGTTCTGATTTCATTTAGAAAGAGTCTTTGCGATCCTCTTATATTACTGAATCCACTTAATAGAAATGTAACATTTTCAAACTCCATTAGAAGGGAAAAAAAATGTTTGCCACATTGGTTAATTAATAAAGGGATCATACATGTACATAGCCTATACATAATAAATGTAATTGTATTCACAATTAAGAACTTTTGTGTCTGCAGGAAGGAATTAAAGAACAGAAATAGTGTCCATCTTTATAAGAAATGAAATAGGTCCTTAATAAAGCGGTTTAAATAATTTCCCTGTGCATATTATATACTGTACACGTTTTGTCTTTGTTTTTTCACCGGGAGCTACTTATACTTTTTACAGTGCAATGCTTTGAAACCAGTTTAAACCCCCTCTTTTTTCTTCTCCATCCTAGTCTGCCCCTCCACCCCTCCTCATCCCCCCCCCTCCACCCCTCCTCATCCCCCCATCCTAATATCATACTAATGGATAAAAAGTATGATTGCGCCGCGGAGGAGAAATATCATACCTTTATTAGCTCACCTATATCCTCAGAGAGAGAGAGAGAGAGAGAGAGGTAATGAATTGAGCTTTGTGTGAAATAGTTTAATGTGGAGGTGGTTCATCATTATTTGTGGTGGATTGCGTGCAGACAGGGTGATCCATTAGTGTGCTCATTTCCGTCCGTGTGTGTGTGTGTGTGTGTGTGTGTGTGTGTGTGTGTGTGTGTGTGTGTGTGTGTGTGTGTGTGTGTGTGTGTGTGTGTGTGTGTGTGTGGTGTCCCACCCAGAAGGACATTTGCCGCTGCCGGCCCCACTGTCACTATGAGAGATTCATCACTGCATGCATGCGCACACACATTCTACAGGATATGTCCATGCAGTATTATTGTTGCATCATTACCGCTCTTATTCTTCTCAACTATGAGTGTGTGTGTGTGCGTGTGGGGGGGGGGGTAAGACACTATAGTAAGAAGGCATCCTCTCTTTACTTTTAAATGAACTCATTCTTGTGAATAAAGAATGAAGACTTCTTTCTTTCTTTCTTTCTTTCTTTCTTAATTTAAGAGGTGAAGAAACACAGTGATGGAGGGAACCGGTCTTTTCACAACACTTCTCTTCCTTCCCTCCGCGCCGGTCATCCCTTCATCGTCCGGTCTGGTTCCGGCCGACCCTCCGACCCTCCCTTCATCCCCGCCTCTCGTCCGGTCTGGTTCCGGCCGACCCTCCGTCACTCTCTCCCTCGTGTATAAAAGCCTCAGTAGTTTAATGGAACGGGGACTCAATCTCGCAGAGGAAAAATAACCTGCGTGAGGTAAGGTTTGTCGTCTGATCGTAGCAGGCAACGAAACATGCACCATCCATCCTCCTCCACCATTCACACTTCACTTGTTCCTTTCATGTTGTTCCTCCCTCTCTCTCTCTCTCTCTCTCTCTCTCTCTCTCTCTCCCCCGCTGCTAGTGTTCTCCTCTGTCGCTCTGTCTCTTGTTCGTTCTGTGATTCACATCTCATGGCTCTCCTTCCCTCATTCATCTCTCTCTCACTCTGTTTCTGTCTTTCTTTGTATCTTTATATCAGTCTGTGACTCTTCTTTCTGACTTTCTCCCTAATACAGTATCTCTCTCAGTATCTCTCTCTCGCTTATAGTCTGTGACTCACAACTCTCTCTCACTCACTGTTTCAGTCTGACATCTCTTTGTCTCTTTTCCAATCTGTGATTCACTCTCTCTCTCTTCCTCTCTCTCTCTGTCTCTCTCTCTCTCTCTCTCTCTCTCTCTCTCTCTCTCTCTCTCTCTCTCTCTCTCTCTCCCCTTCTCTCTTTCAGTCTGTGACTCATCTCTTTTCTTCCTCCATCTCTGTCAAACACGTTCCACTCCTCCGCTCATCCGTTCATCATTTACAACACGATACAACACATGGTGGTGTGCTGTGTTAACAGAGGTTGTGGCGACACACTCCTTCCCTGTGTGTGTGTGTGTGTGTGTGTGTGTGTGTGTGTGTGTGTGTGTGTGTGTGTGTGGCTGTGAGAACTTGAGTGAACATGTGTGTAGGTGTAGGTGCAGCAGCATAAGTGTTTGTTCATGTTTGTGTGCGTGCGTGTGTGTGAGTGCATGTGGTGTGTTGCTCCTGTCACCACAGGAGCTGGTCCATTCCTCTCTGCTCCCAGCTAATTGGTCAGATTGTGGCAACAGAGAGACATGCTGGAGAGGTGGCCAGACCTGACAGCGAACGTGTGTGTGCGTGCATGCGTGCGACGTGCGCGTGTGCGTGTGTGTGTGTGTGTGTGTGTGTGCGTGTTGGATGTGGGTATGTGTCAGATGTCCTCTGGTGAGCCTTGGAGAGCTAATCATAACCACACTGCAGAGATTAATGAAGTCAGGAGCAATCAGCCCTGACACACAAACAGGCACTCTCTCGCTCGGTCCCGCACGCACGCACGCACGCACGCACGCACGCATGCACGCACGCATGCACGCACGCACGCAAGCACGCACGCACGCACGCACGCACGCACGCACGCACGCACGCACGCACGCACGCACACACACACACACACACACACACACACACACACACACACACACACACACGTGTATAGGGCTTTTGGCTCAGATACACTATGCTTTGTGGAGCCGGTGACATGCGGAGTGACATTGTAATTAATTTGAGTCTGTGCTTGTATGAACATCTGTAGGTACAGATGTACTCTGTTTCAAGAGGAATTATTTGGAAACCCATGCAGTATACATATTGATATGACTTCCCCATTTAAAAATATATTTACATTATTTGTTATTATCTGTTATCTGTTTTGTGTGTGTAAACAGCATATAGACTATACAACATTAAACCAAAAACAAAAGAAAAGAAAATATATTTATTCTTACCCTTTATGTTTTGGCACTGTTTTATTAAGTTCTTGGCTCTCCAAGGCTGTGGTCTGAGAATATAGACCATATCAAAAGTTAGCATTGGTGTTTTCTGATTGGTCCACATTTGACGGACGGACGGACGGCTTGGCCTATGGCCATACCTTTAAAAAAAAAGAAGAAGAAAAGAAAAAAAGGACCTATAAGGGTCCGTTTGTACACTCTCAGAGTTAAACTAACACGGAGGAGTTTAGAGAAAGGCCCAACAGCAGCAGGAAAGCAATGATTTCAGTAGACAATTGAAAATGCTATAATCCCTGTGGGTCAGAGCACAGCGTCTATACCTGTTTCATCCTGGAATTCCAGGGGATTGGAGCTAATCTGACCAGCGCTGTGTCAGCATTGTTGTTGTGATACTTATGTGTTATGTTCAGATATACTGCGGCACACCCACACTGGTTCACACTGGTCCAGAACCGACCAATACTGGTCCAGAACCGGTCAGACTGGTTCACACTGGTCCAGAAACGATCAATACTGGTCCAGAACCGGTCAGACTGGTTCACCCTGGTCCAGGACGATCAATACTGGTCCAGAACCGGTCAGACTGGTTCACACTGGTCCAGGACCATCAATACTGGTCCAGAACCGGTCAGACTGGTTCACACTGGTCCAGGACGATCAATACTGGTCCAGAACCGGTCAGACTGGTTCACACTGGTCCAGGACGATCAATACTGGTCCAGAACCACTCAGACTGGTTCACACTGGTCCTTCTATGCATGAGGAGTCTAAGCTGCTTCTTTTCACCTGACGGGAGAGTTTCCCCGGCCGGACGTAGCGTGTGGAAGCAACACGTTATTCCAACCAGTTCCTTTCCCCTCCATCAGGCGCTCCGGCTGGCCAGGGGGAGGCAGTTTAGAGACCAGGATCACTGCATGTTTTTTGTGAGGGTACCTACTGTACCCTAGGGGACAGTAGGTACAGGAGAACATGCAAACTCCACCTTTTGCCAACCCCACCCAGGGTATGGGCACTGATGACACGGAGGAGAGAACACGCCCCCCCCAGCGGGAATCGAACCAAGGACCTTCTAGCTGTGAGGCGACAGCACTACTGACTGTGCCACCGTGCCCCCGGACGATCCATGTTTTAGAACCGTTCACACTGCATGGTTCAGAACATGTTACGGTGGTCCAGAACGCTGCACAGCATTTGCCTATAGAATGGTTGATACTGCTCCAAACTCTGGTCCGTGCCAAGTGTCTATACAAACACAATTGGCCTGTGTTCAGGGGAGGGAAGCCGGGCAGGGAGGGGGACATTTTTCACTGCACTACTACAGGCCAGGTGGCAGCACCGCGTGGGGGGCAGCACCGCGACCGTGTGGGGGGCAGCACCGCGACCGTGTGGGGGGCAGCACCGCGACCGTGTGGGGGGCAGCACCGCGACCGTGTGGGGGGCAGCACTGCGACCGTGTGGGGGGCAGCACCACGACCGTGTGGGGGGCAGCACCGCGACCGTGTGGGGGGCAGCACCGCGACCGTGTGGGGGGCAGCACCGCGTGGGGGGCAGCACCGCGTGGGGGGCAGCACCGCGTGGGGGTACAACGGTTTAGCAACACATTGATTGCATGGCATAATGACAAAATTGGGGAGAAAAGGGGTCATTTATTTTGGCTACTAAAAATAAATTGCTATGAAGAAGAGAAAGCAGACCTGTCCCAGACAGCTGAGAAGTCGTATAATGGTGCAGTGGAACATCTGAAATGCAGTAGCCTAAGCATTTTGCTTATTATTCTGAATTGGATAAATGTAGGTGTTTTGGATCAGATGAGATGGTTTAGAATAGAGTTCTGCAGACCAGCGCGTTCACAGGCCATATCAGTGGCCAATGACCTCTGGTCTCTCTCTCTCTCTCTCTCTCTCACACACACACACACACACACACACACACACACACACACACACACACACACACACACACACACACACACACACACACACAATAACACGCATGGACACACGCATGTATTTGTGGCCGGCTGTGGTTGTGCATAGTGCTTCGTCTCCATTGAGTTTAGTTTTCTCGTCCTACACTCACCCACGGCTAACTTAATTACCATTCCAAAATGTAATCTGAATACATTTCGGATTGCATTACTTGTCTAACTTTTTGTGTGTCTGATACCTTTTCTGTTTTTGAATTTGAATCCTGAAAAGTAACAGTGTTGGACATAGATGATATAATTATTTAAATGTATTTGTGTTAGGGATGGTGGAGAGAGACAGGAAAACTATAGTCTTTGCAAATGTAATATAACATTTTAACTTCCCACTGAGCAATAGCAATTAGACGTGCGTCTAAAAATGCAAAAAAAACGGCTAAAAACGTTTTTTTAGACGTCTATCCTTAGATTAGACGTTGATTAGCGGTTGTTTAAACGTCTATATGTAGACCGTCTATATATAGACGTTTAAACAACCGCTAATCAACGTCTAATCTAAGGATAGACATCTAAAAAACTTAAATTTTTAGCCGTTTTTTTATCAATTATTTAGACGGCTCTTTAGACTAATAATATTAGACGTCTATTAGACAAAAAAAATGCTCAGTGGGTTATATCAATTATACTTGTAGCAGACTATTGTAATGGACTACTTTCAGACCTATCAGGCTATACTATAAGACCTCATTCATCAGAAGTGGAGCCATTCTAACTTTCACATCAACTGAAATCAGCCTGGCCACAGGTGAGTGGCCTGGTCAAATAGCCATAGAGGTGTGTGTGTGTGTGTGTGTGTGTGTGTGTGTGTGTGTGTGTGTGTGTGTGTGTGTGTGTGTGTGTGTGTGTGTGTGTGTGTGTGTGTGTGTGTGTGTGTGTGTGCGTGCAGTGCGTGCGCACGCCATGGTGTGTGACTTTTCCCTTTAAAGTGGTGGTTTTAGATGGAGGGCACAGGTTCAAAACTAGAAAAGTGTGCTCCTTGGAGCACAGGTCTCCGCCAGGTCGGGTTGCCTAGCCAAAATATTGTTTTGCAAAAATAGGCCTCATGGTAGTGCTATAACAGGACCATTTGAAAACAACGTGGTGGAAGTTCTTCCTTAGCCTACTGGGTGTGTGTGAATTATTTATTTCTCACATGGTCCTGCAGTGCTTCAGAATGGAATCTAAAAAAAAAAAGGGAAAAAAAGTGCATGTGTTTTACAAAAACACAGGGTTCCATTTCTTCATTGGCCTAGTGGGAATGTGTGTCAACTAGAGGGTTTTCCTCCAAGGAGAATATATAGGCTACTCAAAATGGCACAAAAGTCAAAGTAAAATCATTTCACAACCTACAGTATAACTACTATAGTATTGTATGTGAATGTGACAATTATTTAACCTTTAGGAGGGGCCTCTCCTATAGCCAGCTTTCTGTGTCTGTGTGTACCACAGAATTCCAGCAGAATGTGATGTGATGTGATGTATTATGATAAGAGCGCCCCTCACTTCACACAAGTCTGATTTT
>NC_136808.1:49200116-49202616 GCF_951216825.1 Electrona antarctica | reverse complement strand
CTAGATCAGATGCAGATTTAATATGATGAACGTCTGTTTTGTCGCTATAGCTTAAATGCTAGTAGCAACAGCGCTCATGCTAGCAAGCTAAGGCGATGTCCAACCTTTCTACAGAAACGTTAATATTCCAATCGCGATGCACCGTAAAGTCAGAAATGATAAACAGCAGCTAATGGATCTGCGCATACAGTAACAGTGCGGGTGGGGCCCTAGCAACGAGGCCCTAGCAACCTAGCAACCACGTTTAGCAACCTAGCAACCAGGCCTAGCAACCTAGCAACCAGGCCTAGCAACCTAGCAACCAGGCCTAGCAACCGGAGTGATTCCAAATATGGAAAATGGCAAGGCTTTCTTATATCGATATAAAACGCCTTAGAACGAGTATACTCGTCATGAGCACCAAGCGTATTTATTTGATAGAACGCGTATACTTGTTGACTCTAAATCATCAAATGTGCTTGGCCCAAAGGTTCCTAAACTAATTAAGGTTGTTGTAGTTTAACCAGTGGTTTTCAACCATTTCCTTGAGGTATTTCCAGGTGGTCCCCACTCCCCATGCAGCTAAATGATGCAGTGTTGGTAACCAAATGGACCCATATTAGAACTGTAACTCTAGATAGCGTAAAATGAAACAAATGTAGATGATATTTTGACCGTTTACCTATCTCTCCTATGGTACCTTCATCAATACAGCATGGAGTTGTGGACAATGAATGTAATCCCTTGTTTGAGCCGAATCTGAGTTGCACGTGGTTTGTTGAGCTCCCTCTGGTGTTATGCGTGTGGACTTTGTATTAGACAGGTACATGATACCCATGTACCTGTACCTGCTTGGTGGTGTAGCGAATCTTGTGGACCAGACAGATTGTAAGATGCTGTACTCTGTCGTCAACCCTAAGCCATTCCAGCCTGTCAAAGTGGGCAGGGGTGAGGTGGGTTCGGGGAGTGAGGCTAAATAGTAGCCTGACCAGTTTGTTTTGGGAAGTCTATACGGAGCCCTGTTTTAAGGGCACGCACGCACGCACGCACGCACGCACGCACGCACGCACGCACGCACGCACGCACGCAAGCACGTACGCACGCGCTATTTTAGAGAGCTACTAACAGTGGAGCGTACTGTACGTTGGTTCGATCAGTTTCCATAAAATAACTGAGGGGAATTAAGGGGAAATGTGTATTAGATTTAGTTCTGGAGATATAAGGTGGGGAAACGTGTTAAGTATAGACGAAGTGCCGGTGTTCCCAGCAGACCGGCTGCTGACTTATGGCTGTTTAGGGAGCAAATGGGACAGAATTAAGGCTCATTATTGATCAGGGGCATAATTTATAGACATAACTCCAACTCCACACAGCATGGAGGATGGGCGGCACAGAGGAGTGAAACAAAGAGGAATAAAACAGGCTACAAATTGTATAGTTACTCTCTCTCAGGCTACACATTGTAGGGGCATACAGTATCACATTCCGTGATTTTGGAATGTTAATTTTTGGAGACGGGTATATCTTGATTCTCGGGGTTACCAGAATGCCAAAAAAACATGTCTCCAATTTTTTATGTCGGGGTTAGCATGTTTAATTAGCATAATTAGCTAATTAATTGCCAAAAAAAGAAAATGGCAATAACTTTGCTTCTAGGTAACTTATAAAGGTGAGTCTAAGTCCATGTTTGTGATGTCCAGAAATGCATCTGTTACCATTGTGAAGTCATACAACCTTTCCTAATTAGCATACATTATGCAAAAATGAGGTGAAAATCAGCAAATTGCTGCAGTTTTTACTTTTAGAGAACTTTGAAAGCTTCTCACAGACTCTAAGTGTATGTTTACAAGTCCAGGAATTATTATAATCCTATAAATAAATAATGCAACCTTATATGTAATAATTACATAAACGGTTCTTATTACATAGACATGTAATAAGCACCGAAACCAGAGATAGCTATATGTCTTTGCTTTAATTGATTATTATTCCATCACTATGTCAGTCAAACTCCATAAAAAAACAGAAAGCAGACCTGTCAGCCAGCGTCTCTCTCTCTCTCTCTCTCTCTCTCTCTCTCTCTCTCTCTCTCTCTCTCTCTCTCTCTCTCTCTCTCTCTTTCTCTCTCTCTCTCTGACAAGGTTTGATCATAGGGGGAGCTGTGGGGAAATGTATGTGAGCAATAGTTCCAGGAAGTGAACTGCCAGGAAGCTATAAAGGAACAGGAAGTGAGGCGCCGACTAGTAGGGCGGGGCCCATGGAAAGCACCGCCCGCGCGGGCGGAGATTTACCTTCTAATACAAACACAAATGTAGCCAGCTGCCTCGGTAGTCTAGTGGACTACTACGACGACTTGCAATCCATGCTTCAAATCCTCCTGCCACCACTATTTTATCAACAACAGCTGACTTTTTTTATTCGCTGGACAATATAATGGTTTTTGGATTAAGGTTGGTGAGGGATGCGTTAAAAAGACTGGATTAAGGTTGGTGAGGGATTTCATTTTGCCTTCCATTTTGGG
>NC_136808.1:49194696-49199916 GCF_951216825.1 Electrona antarctica | reverse complement strand
ACAGTGCATAGTTTGCTGTAGTTTCTATTAGGGGTCCATTGCATGCTTGAGGGCGCTCACAGATTGGTTACATTTTGTTCGCTGGGGCATTAGTGGCCGCGTGGAAGGCTCCCGTCATCATCATCATCATCATCATCAGAGTGTCTGCCGTCGTGGCGCTGTGATCTATGATTCCTCCATCAGACCAACATAAATCAGAGATAAAAGGATTTCTACCCCCCCACCTCCCCCCCCCCCCCAGCCACCGGCCCCCACCACCACCTTCCCTGTTAAATTTATGCCACCGTAAAAGAAAGGAAAATTAGTCATTGAAAAGACCCCCCACCCACCCCCCCATCCCCCGCCAACCCCTCCCTGTCGGTCCCTATCAGATGCACAGCAGTAAAAAAAGAGAGAGTGAGAGAGAGAGAGAGAGAGAGGGGACGTGATGAAGAATCACACGCTATACTTCCACCACCACCATCATCATCATCATCTTCAGCATCGTCATCCTCTCTTATTTTTGAGGGGCGCTAGCCCCTCCTATAAACAGCTATAGTGTAGATTCTGTCTTAACACAAACATTAAAAATGCCATTGACATCTGAACGAATCGGCATTATGTATGTCGGTGGGAACCCTTGGCTATAGTGTTGTAGTCGAGACCACCTAAAGCGAGATCAAGACAAGACCAATACCTAGGAGGGTTGAGACCGAGACGAGACCGAGACCGCCGCGAGCCTAGGGGGGCCGAGACCAAGACCAAGACCAAGACCTAGAGGGGGCGAGACCAAGACGAGACCGATACCGCCGCGAGGCTAGGGGGGCCGAGACCAAGACCAAGACCAAGACCTAGAGGGGGCGAGACCAAGACGAGACCGAGACCGCCGCGAGGCTAGGGGGGCCGAGACCAAGACCTAGAGGGGCCGAGACCAAGATGAGACCGAGAAAATGTGGTCTCGAGACCGGTCTTGAGACGAGACCATGTCTCGAGAACTACAACACTACCCTTGGCCAATAAGGGACCACCGTTCTTGATGATGATGATGCACGATGATGTATACGATGATTAGAGCGCCCCTCACTTCACACAGGTGTGATTTTAGGTTATTCTCTCCTCTCCTCGTCTCTCCTCCACTCTTCTCTTACTGTAATGTCATCGTTATCAGAATCCACAAGTCAAAAAGAAATAACACACCGAGAGAGAAGACATTTCTAGAAGAAAAGTCTAAGGGCTCCATCTTGCACCACCCTTATCCCTTATCCCTTATCCCTAAACGTAACAGCCATTTTTTACTATTTTGAAAAACATTTTAAAATAGTTCAACCAGCCGATCTACATCGAGACATTGTGAGCTTGTAGATCGGCTATTTGAACTATTTTAAATGTTTTTTTTAGTTAGTCTCCTTTTGTCTCTCACTGTCTCCTTTTGTCTCTCACAGTCTCCTTCCTTTTGTCTCTCACTGTCTCCTTTCTTTTGTCTCTCACTGTCTCCTCATTTTGTCTCTCACTGTCTCCTATTGTCTCTCACTGTCTCCTTTTCTCTCTCACTGTCTCCTTCCTTTTGTCTCTCACTGTCTCCTTTCTTTTGTCTCTCACTGTCTCCTCATTTTGTCTCTCACTGTCTCCTTTTGTCTCTCACTGTCTCCTTTTGTCTCTCACTGTCTCCTTTTGTCTCTCACTGTCTCCTTTTGTCTCTCACTGTCTCCTTTAATCTCTCACTGTCTCATTTCTTTTGTCTCTCACTGTCTCCTCCTTTTGTCTCTCACTGTCTCCTTTTGTCTCTCACTGTCTCCTTTTGTCTCTCACTGTCTCCTTCCTTTTGTCTCCCACTGTCTCCTTTCTTTTGTCTCTCACTGTCTCCTCCTTTTGTCTCTCACTGTCTCCTTTTGTCTCTCACTGTCTCCTTTTGTTTTGTCTCTCACTGTCTCCTTTTGTCTCTCACTGTCTCCTTTATTTTGTCTCTCACTGTCTCCTTTTGTCTCTCACTGTCTCCTCCTTTTGTCTCTCACTGTCTCCTTCTGTCTCTCACTGTCTCCTTCCTTTTGTCTCTCACTGTCTCCTTCTGTCTCTCACTGTCTCCTTCCTTTTGTCTCTCACTGTCTCCTTCTGTCTCTCACTGTCTCCTTCCTTTTGTCTCTCACTGTCTCCTTCTGTCTCTCACTGTCTCCTTCCTTTTGTCTCTCACTGTCTCCTTCCTTTTGTCTCTCACTGTCTCCTTCTGTCTCTCACTGTCTCCTTTTGTCTCTCACTGTCTCCTCCTTTTGTCTCTCACTGTCTCCTTCTGTCTCTCACTGTCTCCTCCTTTTGTCTCTCACTGTCTCCTTCTGTCTCTCACTGTCTCCTTTTGTCTCTCACTGTCTCCTTCTGTCTCTCACTGTCTCCTTTTGTCTCTCACTGTCTCCTCCTTTTGTCTCTCACTGTCTCCTCCTTTTGTCTCTCACTGTCTCCTTTTGTCTCTCAATGTCTCCTTTTGTCTCTCACTGTCTCCTTTTGTCT
The DNA here is from genome assembly GCF_951216825.1 of Electrona antarctica. Lineage (NCBI taxonomy): Eukaryota > Metazoa > Chordata > Actinopteri > Myctophiformes > Myctophidae > Electrona > Electrona antarctica. Next base: position 49,197,438 of record NC_136808.1, on the reverse strand, counting down.
CTCAATGTCTCCTTTTATCTCTCACTGTCTCCATTTGTCTCTCACTGTCTCCCCCTTTTGTCTCTCACTATCTCCTCCTTTTGTCTCTCACTGTCTCCTTTTGTCTCTCAATGTCTCCTTTTGTCTCTCACTGTCTCCTTCTGTCTCTCACTGTCTCCTTCCTTTTGTCTCTCACTGTCTCCTTCTGTCTCTCACTGTCTCCTTCCTTTTGTCTCTCACTGTCTCCTTCTGTCTCTCACTGTCTCCTTCCTTTTGTCTCTCACTGTCTCCTTCTGTCTCTCACTGTCTCCTTCCTTTTGTCTCTCACTGTCTCCTTCCTTTTGTCTCTCACTGTCTCCTTCTGTCTCTCACTGTCTCCTTTTGTCTCTCACTGTCTCCTCCTTTTGTCTCCTTCTGTCTCTCACTGTCTCCTCCTTTTCTCTCACTGTCTCCTTCTGTCTCTCACTGTCTCCTTTTGTCTCTCACTGTCTCCTTCTGTCTCTCACTGTCTCCTTTTGTCTCTCACTGTCTCCTCCTTTTGTCTCTCACTGTCTCCTCCATTTGTCTCTCACTGTCTCCTTCTGTCTCTCACTGTCTCCTTTTGTCTCTCACTGTCTCCTTTTGTCTCTCACTGTCTCCTCCTTTTGTCTCTCACTGTCTCCTCCTTTTGTCTCTCACTGTCTCCTTTTGTCTCTCACTGTCTCCTCCTTTTGTCTCTCACTGTCTCCTCCTTTTGTCTCTCACTGTCTCCTCATTTTGTCTCTCACTGTCTCCTCCTTTTGTCTCTCACTGTCTCCTCCTTTTGTTTCTCACTGTCTCCTCCTTTTGTCTCTCACTGTCTCCTCCTTTTGTCTCTCACTGTCTCCTCCTTTTGTCTCTCACTGTCTCCTTCTGTCTCTCACTGTCTCCTTCCTTTTGTCTCTCACTGTCTCCTTCTGTCTCTCACTGTCTCCTTCCTTTTGTCTCTCACTGTCTCCTTCTGTCTCTCACTGTCTCCTTCCTTTTGTCTCTCACTGTCTCCTTCTGTCTCTCACTGTCTCCTTCCTTTTGTCTCTCACTGTCTCCTTCTGTCTCTCACTGTCTCCTTCCTTTTGTCTCTCACTGTCTCCTTCCTTTTGTCTCTCACTGTCTCCTTCTGTCTCTCACTGTCTCCTTTTGTCTCTCACTGTCTCCTCCTTTTGTCTCTCACTGTCTCCTTCTGTCTCTCACTGTCTCCTCCTTTTGTCTCTCACTGTCTCCTTCTGTCTCTCACTGTCTCCTTTTGTCTCTCACTGTCTCCTTCTGTCTCTCACTGTCTCCTTTTGTCTCTCACTGTCTCCTCCTTTTGGCTCTCACTGTCTCCTCCTTTTGTCTCTCACTGTCTCCTTTTGTCTCTCAATGTCTCCTTTTGTCTCTCACTGTCTCCTTTTGTCTCTCAATGTCTCCTTTTGTCTCTCACTGTCTCCATTTGTCTCTCACTGTCTCCTCCTTTTGTCTCTCACTGTCTCCTCCTTTTGTCTCTCACTGTCTCCTTTTGTCTCTCAATGTCTCCTTTTGTCTCTCACTGTCTCCTTCTGTCTCTCACTGTCTCCTTCCTTTTGTCTCTCACTGTCTCCTTCTGTCTCTCACTGTCTCCTTCCTTTTGTCTCTCACTGTCTCCTTCTGTCTCTCACTGTCTCCTTCCTTTTGTCTCTCACTGTCTCCTTCTGTCTCTCACTGTCTCCTTCCTTTTGTCTCTCACTGTCTCCTTCCTTTTGTCTCTCACTGTCTCCTTCTGTCTCTCACTGTCTCCTTTTGTCTCTCACTGTCTCCTCCTTTTGTCTCCTTCTGTCTCTCACTGTCTCCTCCTTTTCTCTCACTGTCTCCTTCTGTCTCTCACTGTCTCCTTTTGTCTCTCACTGTCTCCTTCTGTCTCTCACTGTCTCCTTTTGTCTCTCACTGTCTCCTCCTTTTGTCTCTCACTGTCTCCTCCATTTGTCTCTCACTGTCTCCTTCTGTCTCTCACTGTCTCCTTTTGTCTCTCACTGTCTCCTTTTGTCTCTCACTGTCTCCTCCTTTTGTCTCTCACTGTCTCCTCCTTTTGTCTCTCACTGTCTCCTTTTGTCTCTCACTGTCTCCTCCTTTTGTCTCTCACTGTCTCCTCCTTTTGTCTCTCACTGTCTCCTCATTTTGTCTCTCACTGTCTCCTCCTTTTGTCTCTCACTGTCTCCTCCTTTTGTCTCTCACTGTCTCCTTCTGTCTCTCACTGTCTCCTCCTTTTGTCTCTCACTGTCTCCTTCTGTCTCTCACTGTCTCCTTTTGTCTCTCACTGTCTCCTTCTGTCTCTCACTGTCTCCTTTTGTCTCTCACTGTCTCCTTTTGTCTCTCACTGTCTCCTTTTGTCTCTCACTGTCTCCTTCTGTCTCTCACTGTCTCCTTTTGTCTCTCACTGTCTCCTCCTTTTGTCTCTCACTGCCTCCTTTTGTCTCTCACTGTCTCCTCCTTTTGTCTCTCACTGTCTCCTCCTTTTGTCTCTCACTGTCTCCTCATTTTGTCTCTCACTGTCTCCTCCTTTTGTCTCTCACTGTCTCCTCATTTTGTCTCTCACTGTCTCCTTCTGTCTCTCACTGTCTCCTCCTTTTGTCTCTCACTGTCTCTCACTGTCTCCTTTTGTCTCTCACTGTCTCCTTCTGTCTCTCACTGTCTCCTTTTGTCTCTCACTGTCTCCTCCTTTTGTCTCTCACTGTCTCCTCCTTTTGTCTCTCACTGTCTCCTTTTGTCTCTCACTGTCTCCTTTTGTCTCTC
>NC_136808.1:49174696-49189696 GCF_951216825.1 Electrona antarctica | reverse complement strand
CTCACAGTGTCTACTGCACCTCACAGTGTCTACTGTACCTCACAGTGACTACTGTACCTCACAGTGTCTACTGTACCTCACAGTGACTACTGTACCTCACAGTGTCTACTGTACCTCACAGTGACTACTGTACCTCACAGTGACTACTGTACCTCACAGTGTCTACCTCACAGTGACTACTGTACCTCACAGTGTCTACTGTACCTCACAGTGTCTACTGTACCTCACAGTGTCTACTGTACCTCACAGTGACTACTGTACCTCACAGTGACTACTGTACCTCACAGTGTCTACTGTACCTCACAGTGACTACTGTACCTCACAGTGACTACTGTACCTCACAGTGTCTACTGTACCTCACAGTGTCTACTGTACCTCACAGTGACTACTGTACCTCACTGTACCTCACAGTGACTACTGCACCTCACAGTGACTACTGTACCTCACAGTGACTACCTCACAGTGTCTACTGTACCTCACAGTGTCTACTGTACCTCACAGTGTCTACCTACAGTGTCTACTGCACCTCACAGTGACTACTGTACCTCACAGTGTCTACTGTACCTCACAGTGACTACTGTACCTCACAGTGTCTACTGTACCTCACAGTGACTACTGTACCTCACAGTGACTACTGTACCTCACAGTGTCTACTGTACCTCACAGTGTCTACTGTACCTCACAGTGACTACTGTACCTCACAGTGTCTACTGTACCTCACAGTGTCTACTGTACCTCACAGTGACTACTGTACCTCACAGTGTCTACCTCACAGTGTCTACTGTACCTCACAGTGTCTACTGTACCTCACAGTGACTACTGTACCTCACAGTGACTACTGTACCTCACAGTGACTACTGTACCTCACAGTGTCTACTGTACCTCACAGTGACTACCTCATAGTGACTACTGTACCTCACAGTGACTACCTCATAGTGACTACTGTACCTCACAGTGACTACTGTACCTCACAGTGCTTTCAACATTAGCAGACCTTTACAACTGCTTCCGTTTCATATTTGTTATATATTGTATAACATACAGTATACTCTGATATACATTACACACACACGTGTGTGTGTGTGTGTGTGTGTGTGTGTGTGTGTGTGTGTGTGTGTGTGTGTGTGTGTGTGTGTGTGTGTGTGTGTGTGTGTGTGTGTGTGTGTGTGTGTGTTCAACTATACATCAATAGATCCTCTGCAGGATCCAAATTGCTTAACAAGCTGCCAATTAGGCTTGCAGTCAGCTGGCTGGATCAACAACAACACACACACACACACACACACACACACACACACACACACAGACACACACACACACACACACACACACACACACACACACACACACACACACACACACACACACACACACCATTGTCATTTCTAGAGCCAATTATACCAGTGAATTACTCTCCTGGAGAACTGTGTGTGTGTGTGTGTGTGTGTGTGTGTGTATGTGTGTGTGTGCGTGTGTGTGTGCGTGTGTGCGTGCGTGCGTGCGTGCGTGCGTGCGTGCGTGCGTGCGTGCGTGCGTGCGTGCGTTGATCCAACCAGCTGACTGCATTTAGACAGTAAGGTAACACGAGGACAAGGTGACTTCATCATTCAATTATATCATTGCATGAATTATACTATTATACAGGTTCTTGGTAGATTAACATTATTAACACATTCCCTCCCGTTACACTAGGTGGGATCGTGAGGCTAGTGCCAGTCAAATGCGCGAAATACCACAGTAGAAGAAGAGATCCTGGGCAACCAAGTTTAATTAAATACGGTTAGGAAGCGAAGACCGTACGGTGGACTCCATGTTGCTCCCTGGAAGGAAAGAAACATGTGCAATTGAGACCAAGGAAGCTGAACGCGGAATTGTTGGCTGCATATAGCCCATTGCGCCTGTTTCTATCCTTCCAGGGAGCAACATGGAGTCCACCGTACGGACTTCGCTTCCTAACCTTATTTAATTAACCTTGTGGGCAACCAGGAAGTCAAAATAAAAAACATATATTATTTTTTTATTGCTGGATTAAATTAAATTAAAGAAAGACGAGGTCCCTCGTCTTGGCACAGTCGGGTCGTGGAGAGAAGAACGAGGTCCTGCATTCTTGGCTTATAAGCCAAGAACGCGGGACATAATGTTAATGTAGCCCAATAGATGTTATAGTGTGGTGCATTTCAGAAAAGTATCCCAAAAACAGAAAGTATTTTGAATTGTATCTCTTTATTTAACGTACAAATGCAGAGCATCTTTAAACATCAGATGTGTGCACTTAAGTAATCAAACTTGAGTAATCAATCTTTGCCAAAATAAATAACCTCTATGTTTTCTACAGTAGAAGAAATGCAACATTTATCAGACTCTTGTCTGGATAAGTAGTTTGACATCTGCCGTTACATGCACAATGCACTATAAACAAAGAGTCCACAGTATTGTGCTACATTGCTTGACTGTCTGTTATATACTATTGTTGTCTATTGTATTTTATATCAATTAATTGATTTATTTGTTGTCTGGAATAATATTACCAGACAAAAACTGAATCAATTCATTGATATAAAATCCCATAATATTTTAGGGTTCCATAACAATTTGTAACCGTTTCCGGAGCCGGTTTTATCACACTGTCAGAGCCTGCAGGCTATCAGAAATGACTTTGGACAGATGGAAAAAACTTTAGTTAAACTTGCAGAGTGACTTTACTTTACCTGGGTTACTGTACATCTTCTGATAGTTCTGACATGATAATCCCATCTAGTGTTTCATTAGCGCGACGGAACGTAACAAAATAGTGCTGCTGTCAGGCAGCGCATTATGCGTACACGTGTGCGTACACTTTGAAACAAGGTGGTAAAGATCACAAGGGGTGGACAGTGATGTCGCTGTTATGCAACACAGAAGTAGTATGGACTTGAAGCTGTTTATAAACCAGTCAGTGACATCACTGACGAATCCTTGGTGTTACTCTAGCCCCTGAAACCAGGCTTTCACCGTCGTCCTGACTCTTTTCTTTCTCTTCTTCTTCCCCCTTCATGGGCCCCTTGGGGGCGCTGGGCCCCGGTGCATTGCACTGGTTGCACCGTCAATATATCCGCCACTGTCACCATCCCATAAGAGACTCAAAGAAGAGTTTATCCGTGTTCAGCCTCAGACAGTGTTCACCTGGTTTTAAAGAATCAGGTAGCTATTGTTATTATGTTTGTCATGAGGGATGTCGGCCATGTTGCTGTTAAAGCTCTTGGACTGAAAGAGTGAGCGTGACGGGATGAGACAGGAAACGTGAACTGGTTTGTCCTCGGCTATACCAGTGGTAATCCTGTCTTTGTATGATGGTAATCATATGTAAATCCGCGTTGTAAAGTGATTTGGCTTTCCTCGTGTTTGAAATAATTATAAAGGCTGTGATTATGGAGGGGGAAAAACACTTCATTTTACAGTTTGGATTGAAATGCAGACCCCTGGACTTTGTTAATCCTGTATTTCACTGACAGACGCTCTAATGCTCTGTTAATTTGATATGATCAGGTTTAGGAAGGATACGTTCTCATGGTTGGTGGATAATAATTATATTATCATTATAAGAACCTGCTGAAAAAAAAAATAAAAGGGAAAAAAAAGAAACAGAGGTCTACATCATCTCCTAGTTTACGGTTTCAGCAGAATTGCCTGTTATTTTCTCTAGCGCCACCATTAGGCCAAATTAGTTTTCTGTTTAAATACATTCTGTACATTTTTAACAACTTAAACCCTCCAGTTAGTTGACCGGGGTCACCTAAGGCTAGGGATTGGCATCGTTAGGATTTTATCGATTCATGATAATTTTTTTAGAACAAAAATATCTTCATTATTTTCAGCAATAACTGGAGAAAATAGTATTTACTATTACTAGTACAAACTGTGTATATTATTGGGGCTCAGGGGCGGCACTGGCTCCACTCGCTTTGAATGTTATCAACCAGTAGGTTACTTATAAAGACGATGCAATCGAACCAGGACAACAGTGAACACCACAAACAAAATCCAAACATTCATCAACACCTGTCTGCGACGAATCCTCCAGATCCGCTGGCCAAACACCATCAGCAACAAAGAGCTGTGGCAACGCACCAACCAAATACATGCAGAGGAAGAGATCCTCAAAAGGTGTTGGAGATGGATAGGCCATACTCTCCGTAAACCAGCCTCAAACACCACAAGGCAGTCCCTCAAGTGGAACCCCCAAGGGAAAAGAAAGAGAGGTCGGCCACGGAACACCTGGCGCAGAGACTTGGAGGCAGATGCAAAAACTATGGGCCACACTTGGGGACAGCTGGAAGTGTTGGCTCAGGATCGAGATGCTTGGAGAACTCTTGTCGACGGCCTAAACCCAAGAAGGGGTAATAGGCGTAAGTAAGTAAGTACGCAATCGTACCAGTATAGACTCTACTGGAGCCTACTGGTTGCAATTAGGAAACACATAAGTGAAATTACTGCCACCAAAGCAAAAACGTTGTGAAACTGACTGATTGCATCGTCTTGATAGGTAACCTACTGGTTGATATTGGTTGATTTTCATTCAAATCCGCTAGTGTCTCAGCGGTAGAGCCGGATGGCAACCCCAAGGTTCCCAGTTCGATGCCGGGCTCCCCCAGAGTTAGTGTTGAAGTGTCCTTGAGACTCTGAACCCCTATAATTGCTCCCGTTGAGTAGGTTGGTGCCTTGCATGGTTTCCTCTTCCAACCATCTGGGTATGAATGGTTGAATGTAATGCACAATCTATGTAAAGTGCTTTGGATGAATTTAAGTGCTATATAAATGCAATTTTTACCATTTACCATTATCAGTATCTGTGATAGAGTACAGACTTTTTGCCTTGTAAATACTGGTATTTAAATGAACAAAACACAGTCGCTGTAAACTCATTTACATACATAATTATCCATTTTAATAACTGTAAAGAGCCAAGAGAGCCAAGAGTTCAGGCTCTAACCCCCCTTTCCTTTTCTACTGAGCGACCATGAGGGCCGTCGACCCTCGGTCTGGCCCGGTAACCACGAGGCATTGCGTATAGGTTTGATAGTGCGGAGGCAAGGGCGGTTGTTGCGATAGAACTGTTGCAACAAATAGGAGTTTCCGAGACTATGATGAGCTTTGAGGGCGGCGGTGGCTGCTCTGCATCTGGAGATGGCACTGCACACACAGCAGGTTGAACAGGAGGTCAGCAGTGTGGCCATTGTGATATCCAGGAGCAGTGAGGACGGTGCGATAGAGCAGGGGTTCTCAACCCGTGGGTCGCGACCCCTCGAGGGGTTGCCAAATTATTTTTGCAAATGAATGGCTGTAAAGTGGAAATGAAGAATTTACATATAGTACATGCATACACCTTCCCTAATGATGATGGTTTCAGTATTTATTTATGGTGTATTGTCTCTATTATTAAGGTTATTGTAGCAGTCAATTTATATTGGGGGTCGGGAGGGGGCGGGGCGGGGGTCCCGAGATTTGCCAAAGCATTTTCGGGGGTCCCCGGCCAAAAAGGTTGAGAACCCCTGCGATAGAGCAGGGGACCCAGGAAGGCTGCAGTGTGGCTAGCTGCTGCCACCAACAGCGTGGTGGCAGCAGTTTATAGTATACTGGGGAATAAACAGGCAGAGAGAGGGAGAATGCCTCAAATGAGATGAGAACGTATCAAATACTTGCATGAGCTCATGTTGATAGAAGTGGGAGGGGGAGAATGGGGAGAGATGAGTGACCCGACTTCTTGAGAACCGTCCGGTCGATCTACTTCATCGCCGAAGACCCAAGGGGGTGTGGTTCCTGTTGAATCGGTCGGAGAGGCGGATGCATGTCCAGAACCGGCGATTGGACCTGATATGCACATATGGATATGTGATTGTCCAGCACCGCCATGTCAGTGAGAATGTGTGTGTGTGTGTGTGTGTGTGTGTGTGTGTGTGTGTGTGTGTGTGTGTGTGTGTGTGTGTGTGTGTGTGTGTGTGTGTGTGTGTGTGTGTGTGTGTGTGTGTGTGTGTGTGTGTGTGTGTGTGTGTGTGAGAATTGGTTCCGCATGGGGACCGTATTAGAGGTAACACCACAGCGCCTACACCTCACAATGTAGTGTTACTGTGTTACAGTACATAGAGGGGAATGTGTGTGTGTGTGTGTGTGTGTGCGTGCGTGCGTGCGTGCGTGCGTGCGTGCGTGCGTGCGTGCGTGCGTGCATTCATGCAAGGTTATCAGCAACAGATAGGGAGGAACAGATAGAAAGATAAGAGGACAAAAGCTACAGAGAAAGACAGATGGAGGGAGTGATACAAACGATGGAGAGAGAAACGCAGAGCACTGAGTGTTAATCCCAGGCCTGCTGAGATGTCCACGTGTATCAATAAGGATACAAACAAAGATAGCAGGAGGGAGGAGGAGAGAAGGAATAGAAGGACAGCAGAGGAGGAATACAGGGAGACACAGGGACGGATTAGCCCCCACGGGGGACCCTGGCCCCATCATTTTTGGGGCCCACTATAGCGCGATTTATTTTTATATTATTTTTTTGGTCATCTTTTTAACACATATTCTGGATTTAACACAATCAACGAAGGGCCCCAGGAGCCCATAGGAGCCCCTGTCAGGGCCTCAAACCCGCTACCGTGCAGCCCAGTTTCTCCCGAGGGGCCCCTGGGAGCCAAGGGCCTGCGGGACCCGGCCCCTCCGGCACGATGGCTAAAAAGAGGAGGCAAGGAGAGGAGGACTACAAGGAGATGAGGAATAGAAGGAATAGAATTTATTTCTTACAATTCTCATGGACACGCACGCACGCACGCACGCACGCACGCACGCACGCACGCACGCACGCACGCACGCACAGGAATGGGCCGATGTTCACCTGTGAGATGAGAAGGCTTATCTGGTCGTCAGCTGTGAGGCTAAAGAGAGGACTGACCCCTCCCCTTCTCTCCCCCTGTCTCCTCCTCCTCCATCCTCTCACCTCTCCCCCCGCTGCATCTGTGTGTGTGTGTGCATCTCAACACATTACGGGTTCTGACCTGTGGCCCGGACCACATGGAACTTTCAAAACCATGCACAATCTTCTCTGCGTGGCGCGGAGGTCATGTTTTGTCTTCCGCCAACTTGCTTCAAGGAGAGCAGATTCTCAGAACAAAGAACCGTATATACCGACCATCGGAAAACAAGTGTCCAAAAGACAGGCCAGCAGTGATGCTATTTTTTTATCCTGGAAATACTGGTTGACCTGTAATACAACAATGTGCAAACACAGCAGCAAGAGCTGTGACAAGATAAGGATATAAATGGAAAAAATACAAGTAAAGGTTTTCTAAATTATCTGAAAACCTACTTTTTGTGGTAAAAGCGCTCAAACTTTCTTCTTTCCTGCCTTGATCTCCTTCATAATTTACAGACTAAATCAAAACCACACCTGGGCTCAAAATGATAACGAAACGCAATCTTTGAACAACTTCTGTTGTTTATTAAAGCAGTTAAGCTAAAAATAAAGGATAATGTAAAACTTCAGGAGGACTCAGGAGTCAGGACACAAAACATGTCGCATCAAACTGAGCCTACAGAATGTGTGTACTTTTCACAAAGTGCTTCACAAAAACAATTCCAATAAAATACTTTCTACTGCTTTTTCGCCGTGGAAAGTTCCTTCTTCCCTATACACAACTTGCTCGCAGACATAATCAAAATAATGAAAATAGTGAACGTAAGTCTAATGCTGTGCGGTGCCGGTGTCTCCTCCACCTCCATGTTATTTTGTTTACGTATTTTGCAGTCTAACACGAGTAGGCTAGTAGCACACTAGTTTGTTTTCCGTGTTACGGGCGGTTTAAGGCCAGCCGTTCTGCATCCGATACTTAACACATACAAACGAGTATGCATTGTTTCCGTATCCGCTCTAGCAGCAGCCTGCAAAGCAACTCCACTCCTGATTTCAGATTTTTCATCGCATCTCGATCGGAATATAAACATTTCTTGAGAAAGATAGATAATATGAGCTAATGCTACCATTGGCCTTTTCTTACAATGGAGGTCTGCGAGATTCAGAGCGGGGGAAATGGAAGCACTTGAGTAGTAATCTCCCCAATTCTGGCCCCGCGCAAGGTAATTATCATTATTGTGGCCACCAGGCCATTATGTTTTCCTCTGTACGTCATCTGTATTGAGTTGAACTCGGACATAGAACTACTGGAGCAATTAACTTTAGACACATACAAAATAAAAATAATAATGATAATTTGTATTTATTTTTTGAAAGTTTCTTCTATTTATCTCATAGTTTACTACCAAGTGTACAATTTATTGAAGAAGATTCAATCATCATTATAGCATCATAGCTCTGGCCCCAGCAGGGTACCAATCTAAGACCATTCAGTGTCCACTCTAACAGTGTTGCTGTCCTTGACTTGTCATATTCTATGTACAGGCATACAACATCGTAGGTCTATTTGCTGAAACAGCTAAATGAATAGTGTAGTGGAAATAGACAAACGTCGACTAGATCCTAATCTAATATAAAACAATTGAGTAGTTGTGTCACTTTGCGATTTGATTGGCTGAGCTTTAATTGCATAACGTTTGCCACATGAGCCTAGAGGGAGGGCGAGGTGAATTTACGACCCATGGGCCGACCGGCCGACCCGGTCTCGGTCAGGTCGGCCGCTATATTCACCTCGCTCCTCCTATAAGTGGGAACCGTTGTTGAACCGTTGTTCAAAATAGAGAAAATAGAGAGAGAATGGGGGAGAGAGGTAGGGAGGGAGGGGGAGAGAGAGAGAGGGGGGGGAAGCTAGGGGAGCGAGAGTGAGAGGATGCGTGGCGTGGATGTGCAGGCCTAGGTTGCTAGATGTGAGAGGAGGTAGGGAGGAGAGAAAGGGGGAGCGAGAGGGAGAAGGGGGTGAGAGAGAGAGAGCGAGAGAGGAAAGAAGAAGGGAGAAAAGGAGAGGATGTGTAGCGTGGATGTGCAGGCCTATAGGTTGCTATATGTGAGGGCCGTGTAGCGACCTGAGCCTCTAGTGACATATATACAATTGGACGCACAGAAATTAATTCGAACATATTTGCATAATCTCAAAAAATATAGTATACAGTAAATACAACTGAATTGAATTGTCTGGAGTGGTCTTAACTCCTGAACTTGCTTTGTCAACTTCAAAACTGTTACCATAGCGACAAAACTTCCACTAGAGCACACCAGAGCCATGAAGAAAATAATCAAGCTTGTTTAAATATGTACATATAAATATATCTGTACAGCGACATTATGGTGCACAGGAGACAAAACATACCACACGCGCGCGTGTGTGTGCCTGCGTGTGTGCGTGCGTGTGTCAGAGAGAGGAGAGGGGCATAATCCCCCTCCAGTAAACAGCTTAACCCCTCGGCCCTCGGGTGTTGCTATCTTCCCATTAGAGTTTAGAGCTCACACGCAGCGCTCACACGCGCGCACACACACACACACGAACGCACACACACTAGTTTAGTTTCTCTTCTCTGTCTTTTACTTTCTCTCACATATACTTAAGGCGTGGCCAGTCCACAGTCTCCTGTATGTCAGGTCAAAATGTGGCAAAAGATTCTCTTTAGCAACCACCTTTTTGAAGTGATGTATGCAATTTTTCACACGTGGTACTGCATTTACATTTGTTTTTTCTTTAGACCGTATACCATACTGATAAAAAAAACCTCAAAGGTTTGGGGCTGGAGTTGCGAAACAAACTACTGTAACTCGTTTCTGGGTTTCACACTGTAGCTGCTGCCGTATTTGACCTTTTGGGGGCGCTCTAAGTGTGTTCTATGTGATGTCAGTTTCCAATTATGTGTCATTTGTTGCATCTGTTTTGGTAATTAAGTTTGTTTGTTACACCTGTTGTGAGGGAGAGAGGGGCAGACGTCTCATTACACTGAGTGCAGATTGTAGAAGGAGAGTTGGATGGAAGAAAAAGTAAAGTAAACTAGAAGAAGTAAAGAAAGTAAAGTAAGTAAACTAGTAGATTAAGTAAACTAAAATAAAGAAAAGAAGAGAAAAAAAGGTTATCAAGAAAGACTGAAGGATCCAAGTCAACCCCTCATCCGTGTGTAAAGAAGCAGGCAAAGTGGTCAGTATTTGTGAAACTTATTGTGAATGTAACTGTAAGAACGTCCATGTTAATGTTTTGTTTTTTGTCTTGTCTGTTCTGTACGGTATTTTCAGTGTTTTCAGTGAATAAATGGCAGTAAAAATAACTTTGGGTCTCACGTACGACCGATGGGCAGCATAATGGCGGCATAACGGCATATCAGGACTACGAACTCCGGCACTTAACTGATGAGTGATGACAGTTGGCAGAGCAAAATCCAGACTGATTGCACACTATGTGAGGTGACAACGCAACATGACGTAAGTTACATTCATGCCTCCATCATCAACGTGCACACTTGCACACTTGTCACACTTTTACTAAAGGATGAGGTCCGCCTGGGTGACAGCAGACTGCTGGGCGAGCGCTGGTGCTTTGGCATGAGTGGTCAGATCAACATATGGCATTAATTCTGTACTGGCCATATATGGAGCGTGTCTTGAGTGTACAGGGTTTGATGAGGTCAGATCAACATATGGAATGTATTGTCAGAACAGGTTAGCTCCATATATGGAGATCTAAGGGTGGCAGCGGGGGCAGTGTCTTGAGTGTACAGGGTTTGATGAGGGCCCAGGTATAGGGCCGGGCCTTAATTTTCGGGCCTGTTGAGAACTCTAGTTTTCGCCGGCTGCTGGGCACAGCTGCACTAATAACTTTGGGGCAGGCCCGTCTAGAGTTTGAATGGACATGGTATCAGTCAAAAGAGAGACATCGAAGAGGAAAGATGGATGGGGAAGGATCAGCATATGGATTGTCAGAATGGGTCAGCTGCATATATGGAGATCTAAGGGTTTGAGATTTGAGGTGAGATGTAGAGTTGCTGGCCAATGTAGATGACATCAGGGATCTCCATATATGTGCTTAATATTGATGACATCACGTGATGGCATGACCATATATGGGGCGTGACTGACGTGAAATGCACGATTTCATAGTTAACTGCGACCTGCGGTCACAATAAAACCACCTTCATGCTCCCCACAGGAGGACCGCTGGCCTTTGTCTTTACTGCTCTCTCTCTCTCTCTCTCTCTCTCTCTCTCTCTCTCTCTCTCTCTCTCTCTCTCTCTCTCTCATCCTTTTGTTACCCCCGTCTGGTCAGCAGTGACAGAAATAAAAGAACAGACATGTAGTCTGCTACTGAGGCCCTGAACCCATTAGTACTGCTGATTTACTCTCTCTCTCTCTCTCTCTCTCTCTCTCTCTCTCTCTCTCTCTCTCTCTCTCCCCCCCTCTAAGATAATAGCAGAATGCAGATGAACACTTCGCTTCACAAGGAGGCCCACTCTTCATGAGACTGTGTGTGTGTGTGTGTGTGTGTGTGTGTGTGTGTGTGTGTGTGTGTGTGTGTGTGTGTGTGTGTGTGTGTGTGTGTGTGTGTGTGTGTGTGTGTGTGCTGGATGAGAGGGTAGTGACAGGGTCCTGACATGTTAAAGAGGCAGAGTAAATGGGTTTTTCTAAAAGCAGAGCGGGAAATATCAGCGTTTTATACGCAGCCAATTTCTCCCCCTTATCTCTTCCTCAAACATGTCACTTTAGCTGCTGGGGAGTGGTAATTACCGCTCTCAGCACGCACACACACACACACACAGTCACACACACACACGCACACAGTCATACACATACACACGTATGCATGCATGTACTATGTGCACACACATACGTAGGAGCACCGTGCATAAGCAAAATAGGTACAGTGTAACGTGCGCGCGTGTTGCACACACACACACACACACACACACACACACACACACACACACACACACACACACACACACACACACACACACACACACACACACACACACACACACACACACACACAGTACATCAGACATGCTGTGAGGTCTGCTGCATGTGTTTCAGATGGCCTCTGCAATCCTTTAATCCACGTAAATAGCCAGTCATCACACGCACGCATGCACATGCACACACACACACACACACACACACACACGTGTACACACACACACACGTGTACACACACACACACACACACACACACACACACACACACACACACACACACACACACACACACACACACACACACACACACACACACAGGATAAATAGCCATTTATGCTCATCTCATTCTAATTCTGATGGCCCTCCTGCCCCATAAACCGTCTCAGGAATTGGATCGCCCTAGGCAGATTATGATTATGGTTATCAAAAAATCACAGATTGCTCTCTCTCTCTCTCTCTCTCCCCCTCTCGTGCGCGCACGCGCACACAATTTTCTTTTACCCCTCTTTCTCTTTCCTTCCTGTTAGCTTTCTATATCTCTTCCTTTCCATTGCTCCTAGGAGGTTGTCTGTCTGTCTGTCTGTCTGTCTGTCTGTCTGTCTGTCTGTCTGTCTGTCTGTCTGTCTGTCTGTCTGTCTGTCTGTCTGTCTGTCTGTTTTATATACCTTCTGGAATATTGTACTTGCCTTTTAGAATTTAAGTCATTGGGGCTGTGAACCTATGAGGGTGAAATCTCATAGAGCCCATTTACACCTGAGATCGATTCTACAAATGCCTTCTAAATCCTGACAGTTTTCTGAAAAATCCATGTTTCTATATCAGTGGTTCTCAAACATTTTCATGTCAAGGACCCCCAAAAATATATGTAATTGGCCGCCAACCCACATCTGAAAATATGATGTTTTTTTGTGGCTATTTCTGGATATTTACTGTACTCGTGACACCATAAAAATGGGAGGTCATTTTCTTTCCTTTGAACTGAACGATGAGTTGAACTGCTAACCTGGTAATTTTTACACACATTGAACTAGATTAGAGCTGCTAACCCTCTCTCTCACACATCAGATGAGTGAATGTTAATTATAGCAACAGGCCAGGCTGTGTTGTGATGCTGAACACAGCTGGCGTACAGAACGTCTTAATTGTTTTAATTGTTCAGTTTCGAGAGAGACCTGGCCAAGGCATGCACCAAGCAGCATAACACCAAAAATACAATAATTCACATTTCAAAGAGATTTCTTAATTGGAGTACATTTTGAAATCTCCCAAACTGACCACTCCTGCAATCTTAGCCAATCAGGATAGAAATATGAAACATACAAAAGATCTGTCTTGATCACGAGTACCGTTTTGCGTGATGTTTGGACAAAATGTGTTCTGGCCTCCTGGTGGCCCTATAACAGGCCTCCTGGTGGCCCTATAACAGGCCTCCTGGTGGCCCTATAACAGGCCTCCTGGTGGCCCTATAACAGGCCTCCTGGTGACCCTATAACAGGCCTCCTGGTGGCCCTATAACAGGCCTCCTGGTGGCCCTATAACAGGCCTCCTGGTGGCCCTATAACAGGCCTCCTGGTGGCCCTGTAACAGGCCTCCTGGTGGCCCTGTAACAGGCCTCCTGGTGGCCCTATAACAGGCCTCCTGGTGGCCCTATAACAGGCCTCCTGGTGGCCCTATAACAGGCCTCCTGGTGGCCCTATAACACTATAACAGGCCTCCTGGTGACCCTATAACAGGCCTCCTGGTGGCCCTATAACAGGCCTCCTGGTGGCCCTATAACAGGCCTCCTGGTGGCCCTATAACACTATAACAGGCCTCCTGGTGACCCTATAACAGGCCTCCTGGTGACCCTATAACAGGCCTCCTGGTGGCCCTATAACAGGCCTCCTGGTGGCCCTATAACAGGCCTCCTGGTGGCCCTATAACAGGCCTCCTGGTGGCCCTATAACAGGCCCCCTGGTGACCCTATAACAGGCCTCCTGGTGGCCCTATAACAGGCCTCCTGGTGGCCCTATAACAGGCCTCCTGGTGGCCCTATAACAGGCCTCCTGGTGGCCCTATAACAGGCCTCCTGGTGGCCCTATAACAGGCCTCCTGGTGGCCCTATAACAGGCCTCCTGGTGGCCCTATAACAGGCCCCCTGGTGACCCTATAACAGGCCTCCTGGTGGCCCTATAACAGGCCTCCTGGTGGCCCTATAACAGGCCTCCTGGTGGCCCTATAACAGGCCTCCTGGTGGCCCTATAACAGGCCTCCTGGTGGCCCTATAACAGGCCCCCTGGTGACCCTATAACAGGCCTCCTGGTGGCCCTACAACAGGCCTCCTGGTGACCCTATAACAGGCCTCCTGGTGACCCTATAACAGGCCTCCTGGTGGCCCTATAACAGGCCTCCTGGTGACCCTATAACAGGCCTCCTGGTGGCCCTATAACAGGCCTCCTGGTGACCCTATAACAGGCCTCCTGGTGGGTGGCCCTATAACAGGCCTCCTGGTGGGTGGCCCTATAACAGGCCTCCTGGTGGCCCTATAACAGGCCTCCTGGTGACCCTATAACAGGCCTCCTGGTGGCCCTATAACAGGCCTCCTGGTGACCCTATAACAGGCCTCCTGGTGACCCTATAACAGGCCTCCTGGTGGCCCTATAACAGGCCTCCTGGTGACCCTATAACAGGCCTCCTGGTGGCCCTATAACAGGCCTCCTGGTGGCCCTATAACAGGCCTCCTGGTGACCCTATAACAGGCCTCCTGGTGACCCTATAACAGGCCTCCTGGTGGCCCTATAACAGGCCTCCTGGTGGCCCTATAACAGGCCTCCTGATGGCCCTATAACAGGCCTCCTGGTGGCCCTATAACAGGCCTCCTGGTGGCCCTATAACAGACCGATGTGAAAGATTTGGGGCAGAGGTTCTGCTCTGGCATTCAGGGAGGGAGTGTGTGTGCACAGAAATATATGTCCATTAACTGTCCACAGACGGTGGACATGTGACGCCTTGAATTCGCAAGAGATCCTTTACATTGATTGAAGAATCCAAACATGATAATAGTTGATAGAAGAGCGTGAAGAAAGGCGTGTAGGATTAACAAAAACAAAACTATAATTGTTTTTTGTCAACTCTCCAAAACAGCTCTCAGAGTATAC
>NC_136808.1:49162196-49172196 GCF_951216825.1 Electrona antarctica | reverse complement strand
GACGCTATAAAATGCAAGAAGCTGGGGCTGCTGGGCGATGATATACCATTGAATCTGATATGATGAATTCATTTGAGTAATTAGTTTACTTTGAGGCATTTTTGTTTTGCTATATTACATAGCTTAAGTGGTACTGTCACATAACATGCCGAGGATGCATTGGGACTCATGCCCTGAAGTTCTGTGTATAATCAGGAATAAATAACCCTCTGCATTCTAGGTTTCCTTGCAACGCATTCCTTTTGGTTGGAATTATGAAACAAAACATAATATACAGTAGGCCTATATATATCGCACTAAAACTATTCTGTTATTCATTGCGTGTATGAAAGCCTGTTATGTTACACATGGTACATGTATGCGTGTCTCATTAGTATTACTGTATACAAATGCATTGCAATTGCATCATTGTTTCATAGACTGTTTTTTCTTATTAGTTGAAGAGAGGTAGCCTATGTTTTCTGTTTTTGTTTATCCTTTAGTAATATATCCTGTAGGTTTGTAACAAAAACATATATTTCTCGTTACTCTTTACTCTTTTCAAAAGTAATATTATTATTTTACATATTAAGCCAAATGCCAAATGAATACCATCTTAGACTTGGAACAAATGGATTTGCAGGTTGCTGACCTGCAAGGTCTATAGGCCTATAGGCCTATAGCACATATATACGCAGCGTGTATATATGTTGTATGGATGGATACGGGAGCGCGTGTGTGCGTGTGTGTGCATGTGTGTGCATGTGTGTGCATGTGTGTGCATGTGTGTGCATGTGTGTGCGTGTGTGTGCATGTGTGTGCGTGTGTGTGCATGTGGGTGCGTGTGTGTGCATGTGTGTGCGTGTGTGCGTGTGTGTGCATGTGTGTGCGTGTGTGTGCATGTGTGTGCGTGTGTGTGCATGTGGGTGCGGTGTGTGTGCATGTGTGTGTGCGTGTGTGCGTGTGTGTGCGTGTGTGTGTCCAAATGACCAGACACGGACCTAGACAACCTCTGCAGAGTAAGACACACTGTCTCGGCCCACAGTTCCACCAAGGCGTGAGGAAATTGTAATGAGTTACTTTGGGGGGAAAGTAACTGTAATATTATTATTCAAAATCTTGCATTCATTATTTATTACTTGTTGTTACTGAAAAAAGTTATGTTTCTTATGTCACTTTACTCTTACTTTACTAAATGGTGTATATCATTGAACGTTATTATTATTATTTTATTTTCATTTCATATTGAATTAGAAGAACAGAGCTACGAAGTTAGCTAAAATCTTAACTCATATCCTACCCTATAATAACTAAAATCACAGTGCCTAATATTAACCAAAGGAACAGTGCCTAATATTAACCAAAGGAACAGTGCCTAATATTAACCAAAGGAACAGTGCCTAATATTAACCAAAGGAACAGTGCCTAATATTAACCAAAGGAACAGTGCCTAATATTAACCAAAGGAACAGTGCCTACTATTAACCAAAGGAACAGTGCCTAACCACAACCAAAAGAGAGCCTTACACATATTGCCGCATCTGGGACTTGAACAAAACACAATTGTGACATGTTTAGGCATGAGAACATGTTGCTGAGAAAGCATGTTCCAGTCTGTACTTTTAAATAGTCATTGTGGCCTCATATTGACATGGTGTGTGCGTGTGGTGTGTGCGTGCGTGCGTGCGTGCGTGCGTGCGTGCGTGTCTTGATGTGATGACAGTGGACAAAGTGCTGGAAGCTTCAGCTGACAGCTTGTCACATGTTGACAGACACACTGCTCATACAGTGGCCAGGCAACGCCACACTTAAACTGTGTGTGTGTGTGTGTGTGTGTGTGTGTGTGTGTGTGTGTGTGTGTGTGTGTGTGTGTGTGTGTGTGTGTGTGTGTGTGTGTGTGCGTGCGTGTGTGTTGGTCATATGCAGTCCAGACAATGGCACAAACCTGAGAACACACTGTACATCTAAACTCCCCTTTGTGCGCTTGTCTGTGTGTGCATGTTCTCCCAAGTGTGTGTGTGTGTGTGTGTGTGTTGGGGGGGGGGGGGGGGGGGGGGGGGGGGGGGCTCCCAGGCACATGCCAGAAACTGTGAAAGAGTGACAGATCAGACACTTGATACATCTGTTTAAAATAAATTCTTGGTGGCATTTGAACTTTATGCGGAGGGACAAAATATCTAGAGAACTACTTGCTGGAATGCTGTGAAATGTGCTTCCCAACACCTCCTTGCACCCTGGAGAATAACCCCTATGCTGATTTTGTGAACAGGCCATGGCCTTTTCTACAGCGCCACCATTAGGCCAAACTTTTCAATTGTACATCAAGATATCTCAAATTGAAATGAGCGCATTGCCATGATGAGACATGCTGAGTGCATTAATGCTCCCAGGAGACCATAATAATCTTATATTCATCACTAGGTGAATATATAGTCCCAATAGTGAAAGCTGCAGGGTTCAAAGGTTGTAGGGTGTATATAGGGAACAGACAAAGGGTTAAGTCATATCTTAGTCTTGTAATGTATTTGTCTGTGTCTCTTGTCTCTGAAGTGCTCAGTCTACTTGCATTTTGTCGTTTCATCAAAGTGTATGGATACACTAATACACTAGCACCCCAATGCCAATACAAGCCAGTGGCCACTGTTGTCCCCAAGCCTGTGTCCAATGTTGTCCCCAAGCCTGTGTCCACTGTTGTCCCCAAGCCTGTGTCCACTGTTGTCCCCAATCCAGTGTCCACTGTTGTCCCCAAGCCTGTGTCTACTGTTGTCCCCAAGCCAGTGTCCACTGTTGTCCCCAAGCCTGTGTCCACTGTTGTCCCCAAGCCAGTGTGCAATGTTATCCCCAAGCCAGTATGCAATGTTGTCCCCAAGCCAGTGTCCAATGTTGTCCCCAAGCCAGTGTCCACTGTTGTCCCCAAGCCTGTGTCCACTGTTGTCCCCAAGCCTGTGTCCACTGTTGTCCCCAAGCCAGTGTGCAATGTTGTCCCCAAGCCAGTATGCAATGTTGTCCCCAAGCCAGTGTCCAATGTTGTCCCCAAGCCAGTGTCCACTGTTGACCCCAAGCATGTGTCCACTGTTGTCCTCAAGCCTGTGTCCACTGTTGTCCCCAAGCCTGTGTCCACTGTTGTCCCCAAGCCTGTGTCCACTGTTGTCCCCAAGCCTGTGTCCACCGCTGTCTAGTTAAAGAGGAGGAAGAGGACATATGGTGTCATGGATGGAATCATCTTCCAACTGCCTTTTGTCTGTGTTCAGACTGGAATTAGTCTCTGAACACACGCATGTGCACGTGCACGCACGCACGCACGCACGCACGCACGCACGCACACACGCACGCACGCACGCACGCACGCACGCACGCAGGCAGGCATGCAGGCAGGCAGGCAGGCAGGCAGGCAGGCAGGCAGACAGACAGACAGACAGACAGACAGACAGACTGCATGCTGCTTTCCCTTTGGCTGAACCCTCAAATCAAGGATTCACAGAGCCAGGATTACCTACTGTCTTGGAGAGAGAGAGAGAATTGTGCATGTGCGTTGTGCGTTCATACGTGGCTGCGTCTGTGTGTGTGTGTGCATGCATGGCTGTGCGCATGTGTGTGTGCGTGCGTGAGCATGTTCACCTGTTTGCATGTGTCTGTTTCGTATCTTTGAGTCCATAATGTTGGCATGCGTGCGGGCATGGGGGGTCTGTGAACGACACCAATGCTGCTTATTGTGCCCAGGCCTTTGTTTGCGAGTGTGCATGCTGTTTTTTTTCTTTTTCACACATTGTGTACGCATGTGTGCAAACAAGTTTTTGTCGTGTTTGGACTCTGTGTGTGTGTGTGTGTGTGTGTGTGTGTGTGTGTGTGTGTGTGTGTGCGTCTGTGTGTGTGTGTGTGTGTGTGTGTGTGTGTGTGTGTGTGTGTGTGTGTGTGTGTGTGTGTGTGTGTGTGTGTGTGTGTGTGTGTGTGTGTGTGTGTGTGTGTGTGTGTGTGTGTGTGTGCGCGGGGTGTGTGTGTGTGTGTGTGTGTGTGTGTGTGTGTGTGTGCGTGTGTGTGTGTGTGTGCGTGTGTGTGTGTGTGTGTGTGTTGGCAGAACAGATGGCACCGGGCTGACAGACCCAGTGTGTGGTGGGACGGCTCCCACTGAACTCCCATACACACATACTCACAGCCATCCATCATTAATATCATTATCATAATACTCTCAGTGGCGTGCAGTCTGTCTGTCACAAATATGATCAGTCCTATCGCTCTCCCTGTTGCCCCGTAATTATTTAACTACCTTATACGAGACATCGCTCCCTGTCATCGTTGGTTCCTGCCTCCTTAGTGGAAACATAATTCAACCCTTTCATTTATACCTGCCATATCGTCCCACCTTGTAACTTACAGACCAGAGACGCTTGAGTCTGTCATGATTTTTTTGTGTCAACCCATTTAGGCCTGATCTTTACGATTTTCCAAAAATAGCAGACCTACAAGCTCATAGTGCGCCACTCGGTGGCGCGCTATGAGCTTGTAGATCTGCTATTTTTCAATAGCTAAAGTATAACATAATGCTTAGTTAAAACACCAAAAGGGGTTCCCGCCCAAAATGGGTTAAACTGTGTCCTCCTTCCCCTGACCTGCCTGAGGTGCACCAGACACATGGTACCAAACTCCACTCTGCTCAGGTCAGCTATATAACATTAGTGTGTGTGTGTGTGTGTGTGTGTGTGTGTGTGTGTGTGTGTGTGTGTGTGTGTGTGTGTGTGTGTGTGTGTGTGTGTGTGTGTGTGTGTGTGTGTGTGTGTGTGTGTGTGTGCGCCTTTATCCAAGGCACTTTACATAGATTGTGCATTACATTCACCCATTCACACACCCATTCATACACCGATTGCGACGGAAGCCATGCAAGGTACCAACCAGCACATCGGGAGCAATTTGGGGTTCAGTGTCTTGCCCAAGGACACTTCGACATGTAGACAGGAGGAGCCGGGATTCGAACCGCCGTCACCCCGGCCTAGGGTCGGGCTCATTACCATAATTGGTGGTCGGGCTTCGATTTGGTTCGGGCCGGCCATGCTGTTGATATATATAAAATAAAGTGTAAATATGAATAAAAACGATCCGACTAGTCTGACTCTCTGTGTGTTTCCTGGTTAACCAGGACGCATGGTGCACTTTAGAGTAGCCTATATTAAGGTGGTGCAGCGTGACAACGCACTGTCTGCAAGGCAAGCAGCAGCAGCAGCGAACGTATAGCCCCATGTGAACGGCAGTCCCTACGCTAATTCTGTAATCTGTAGGTCAGGAGCTACAGAATGATCGTAGGGACTGGGGTTACATATGGGGCGCAGCTGGAAGAACCACTGAAGAGAGGACGGCGTTAGCCTAGGTTGAACTCACCCACGGTGGATGTGATCCTCTTCCTCCATGACATGTAAACCGCGATGGTTGGATTAATATAAATAGTTTGATTTATTAGCTGTTAAAGGAGCATTCAGTGATTTGGGTGATTTGGAAAACCACCCAGTCCGCCCCGGTAACAAAATGTGCACATGCACGCTCTACAGTGGGGGGAAGTGCAACAGGCCAACAGCATGTGCACCAAAGCCCGCCCCCACTCGATCATGATTGGAGGAAGGCCCCTCTCATCCTAATTGGATGACGGTTTTGCCACCCGCCACCAAAACTGAAACTAGGGTTTTTTGACCCCAGGGGCTCACTGGGGACAGGGAGGAACTCCTTATATGGTCAGCACACTCTATAGTAGGGAGGATTATCCAGAAAAAAAGAGAAAAAAAGTGATATTTGAATTAAGTCAAATCACTGAATGCTCCTTTAAACAGTGAAGAGTTGAGTATGAGTAAATAACTCGATCCTGCCCATGGACCATGGACCATGGACCATGGACCATGGACCATGGGACCATGGACCATGGGACCATGGACCATGGGACCATGGACCATGGACCATGGGACCATGGACCATGGGACCATGGACCATGGGACCATGGACCATGGGACCATGGACCATGGGACCATGGACCATGGGACCATGGACCATGGACCATGGGACCATGGACCATGGGACCATGGACCATGGGACCATGGACCATGGGACCATGGACCATGGAAAATTAGGCTACCAATAATCGCCTCCCGCTGGCGCTGATTGTTTGATTGAATAGCACTTTTGTTTGCGACTTTGCACGAACAGTCCCAAAGTAGCCTGCTGCCCGCTCCACGCTGTATGGATTTAATATTGCCAATGCAGAATTATTGCCGATGTCAAATCAATCATCAATGCTGGTAAGACTGCACGAGTGTTTGTGTGTGTGTGACTGTGGGTGTGTGTGTGTGTGTGTGTGTGTGTGTGTGTGTGTGTGTGTAAAATGGTCCCATTTCATGGTAATTTACAAGACAGTGTGGTATGATGTCTAAATGTCAGGCAAGGCAAGCTGTACATTATAACAATAACATGCTTGCTGTCAGTGCCTTCCTCAAAGAAAAATGAAGCGTCTCGTTTCGGTTCGGACACAAAGCTGTCGGTGTCGGCCCGGGTCGGGCTGTATAAAGTCGGCCCGATCCCAGCTCTAGTGTGTGTTTGTGTGTGTGTGTGTGTGCGCGCGTGTGTGCGTTCGTGCACGTGTGCGTGCGTGAGCGAGTGACTGAGTGTGCGAGTGAGCGAGTGACTGAGTGCACGAGTGTGCGAGTGAGTGAGTGAGCGAGTGAGTGAGTGAGTGAGTGAGTGAGTGAGTGAAAGAGAGAAAAAGGGTGTGAAATTCAATTGTTTTTGTGCATAGTTCCCATTGTGTAATTTCTTCCTAGAAAAACAAAGAAAGTGAATAAATGAGGGGGGGGGGGGGGGGGGTGGTGAAGAGATCAAGGCAGGAAAAGAAAGAAAGCTTTTAGCACACAAAGTACGGGTACAGGTCTTATTTTCCGACATATACTGGGAGGCCGACAACACTCCATTATTCCGACAATCCAATATTCCGACCGTAGAAATTCCTCCTTTTTACCCCCAACAGTCCGACGTTGATGACATTAGCCCGACAAAAGTTTTAGCAATGGTCTGAAGACCGTAGGTCTGACGGAGACAGAGACAGTCTCTACTATTGGTATGTCTGAAAAGCGTGCCTGGCCGCGACGTTCTCCTATGCTTTGAGTGAGAGAGAGAGAGAGAGAGAGAGAGAGAGAGAGAGAGAGAGAGAGAGAGAGGGTGAGAGAGACGCCGTCCTAATAGATATAATGTGTGTTATGCATCTCCATATTGAGCTCAAGTCATGATCTGATACGTATCTGTATCTGATACGATGTCCCACTCAAACAATCCTCCTCCTGACTGTTATCCATTTCGATAAGGAATCCCCTATACCATGCGTATTGTTACTAGATTATTGTCAGTTTACCGCTTGCTGGTGGTCAGTCGTGCACATGTAGCATTCCCACCGTAGTTGTTGCATGTCACTGATAGGCAGGTTTCTGAAATGTCCACAGCCCTCCTCTGAGACACAGTGAATATGATACAATATTATAATGAGCATTAGTGAGGACAATATGAAGATAGGTCTACAATGGCCGAAGTCAACCTTTAATGAGACCTTGAGTTGATTCAACCTAGGTTAAATCAATTCCTTCAAACTAAATGTCTTCATTGTGTGTGTGTGTGTGTGTGTGTGTGTGTGTGTGTGTGTGTGTGTGTGTGTCTGTGTGTCTGCGTACGTACGTGCGTGCGTGCGTGCGTGCGGACGTGCGTGCGTGCGTGCGTGCGTGCGTGCGTGCGTGCGTGCGTGCGTGCGTGCGTGCGTGCGTGCGTGCGTGCGTGCATGCGGCATGCTCATGCGTGTGTGTCGGGTCACTAGTACCGTCTGTCAACATTCATCCCCAGATAAGCCATTATTTTCCTCATTTATAAGGTCGATTTAGCCACCATATAAAGCCATTCCACACAAAACTGGCTGGTCAAATTGAAATAAAGCTATTTGAAAGCTGTTTCACAACACTTTCAGTGGAAGGTCTAGCTCTGTGAGTTTAATTGGCTCACACACTGAGAGAAAAGCTCGTAGCGTTTGCCTAAATGCGACTCAACTTTGTTGCTCTGCTGAAACACTTGAGCCAATTTAGCGCTCTGCTCGTTACATTAGCTAGTTGACACACTGAATGACTGACCCCATTGGGGCCCCCATGGGGCGGCGGTGGCTCAGGGGTAGAGTGGCTGAATAGTAACCGCAAGGTTGCCAGTTCGAACCCGGGCTCCCCCAGAGTCAGTGTCGAAGTGTCCTTGAGCAAGACACTGAACCCCTAATTGCTCCTGATGTGCAGGTTGGTGCCTTGCATGGTTTCCGCCGCCATCAGTGTATGAATGTGTGTGTGAATGGGTGAATGTAATGCACAATCTATGTAAGGCGCCTTGGATAAAGGCGCTATATAAATGCACCATTTACCCATTGACTGACTGTTCATGGCAAACTCTATAACTCTGGGATTATAGAGTGTAAGGAATGAGGAATCACCAGCTTCCAGGTGTTCCCAAAATAGTCAATGACCTCCCTGTTCTGGCCATATGTATGTAGATGGCCGCATGGGGCCGTATGTCCAGAAACACCACATTAATACGTAATAGGCTAAGATTGTGTGCAGGGACTCCGTACGAGAAGATGTTTTCGTGTTAGATTTATATGGCCGCGAAAAACTTTGAGAACTACTGATTCAGAAAGCATTTGTAGAATCAGTCTCAGGTCTCAGGTCACGCGAGGGAGACTCGGAGTAGAGCCGCTGCTTCTTCGCCTGGAAAGGTGGTTCGGGCATCTGGTTAGGATGCCTCTTGGGCGTCTCCCTATAGGGAGGTCCTCGACACACGTCCCACTGGGAGGAGACCCCGGGGCAGACCAAGGCGCAGATGGAGGGATTACATCGACTCACTGGCCTTGGAACGCCTCGGGATCCCCCAGGAGGAAGTTACTATTGTTGCTCTGGAGAGGGAAGTCTGGAGCTCTCTGGTGGAGCTGTTGCCCCCGTGACCCGACTACGGATAAGCGGTTGAAGATGGATGGATGGATGGATGGATGGATGGTCTCAGGTCTTAATTTACTTAGTTACTGCATGTGTATCATTTCATTGGCCTGTTGTGCACGCAGCCCTGCTCTGTCTCTGCTGTTTAGTCTGACGTGGTCCGCCTCACTTCATCAGTCTAAAAATGTAACACAGTAACAGCTGCTCCCTCTTTTGTTTTACAACAAGGATAGTAATCAAATGTAACAAAAGATGTTTTGTTCTCACTAATGTCTCGCCAGCCGCCCTATGCCATATTTCATTGCATTTCAATACCTAGAGCCAAGGTGAGAAAAGACAAGAGGCAGGGAAAACATTGCTACTGTATGGCTCCATTTATATTCCTCCCTACAGGAGAAAGTGATATCTGCAGTATTTACTTATTTATTTGGCCCTTTCAGTTCTGCCATTACTTATTATTTTCATCAACAATCAGCAACAAACCTAGAACTGGTGAGGAATCTGACGATAGAAACATTTCTATTGGTGTTTAGAGGCATCTACAGTATCTGGCACATAGAGGGGTCTGTCAAACAATTTACCTTGAAAAGAGCAGAGAGAGAAGTGAGCAAATATGAAACAAACGGTATACCTGGAAGTTCATTATGGAGAGAGCTGCCTGGTGGTTCGTAGGTGGGAGAGAAACGTACGGTCTGTGAAAACACGTGTGCAGAAGACTCTCAGAAAGGCCTTGTTGCATTTTGAAGAGCCATACAGACAATACTTATCCTATCCGAGGTATATATAGGCTGGAATGAATTCCAGACCAATCACTTACACTCCGAGAGCATTAATCTCACCCCCCATGACCGGCTCACTTTGTTGTGGGACGATGACTGACAGCACTTCAAATGGATGTAACTTGTGATGCCGATTGGTCTTGGTTTTTGGTTTCTTTAATTGTTTGGTTTGTTTAGTTTCTTCCATTCCATCAGCCTGCCACCGCTCGCTCATGTTGTATCTGGTAGAAACCAAACACTCTAGTTCTACTATACGAAATA
>NC_136808.1:49147196-49157196 GCF_951216825.1 Electrona antarctica | reverse complement strand
AGAGCTCTGCTACTCTTCTCTTCATTAGAGCTCTGCTACTCTTCTCTTCATTAGAGCTCTGCTACTCTTCTCTTCATTAGAGCTCTGCTACTCTTCTATTCATTAGAGCTCTGCTACTCTTCTCTTCATTAGAGCTCTGCTACTCTTCTCTTCATTAGAGCTCTGCTACTCTTCATTAGAGCTCTGCTACTCTTCTCTTCATTAGAGCTCCGCTACTCTTCTCTTCATTAGAGCTCTGCTACTCTTCTCTTCATTAGAGCTCTGCTACTCTTCTATTCATTAGAGCTCTGCTACTCTTCTCTTCATTAGAGCTCTGCTACTCTTCTCTTCATTAGAGCTCTGCTACTCTTCTATTCATTAGAGCTCTGCTACTCTTCTCTTCATTAGAGCTCTGCTACTCTTCTATTCATTAGAGCTCTGCTACTCTTCTCTTCATTAGAGCTCTGCTACTCTTCTCTTCATTAGAGCTCTGATACTCTTCTATTCATTAGAGCTCTGCTACTATTCTCTTCCTGCGAAGGAAAGATCTTGTCTATGGGGTTTTCTCTTGGCAATATCGGTAGAGGCCGCAGTGGAGTAACTAAGTATTTTAATTCCGGTGAAAAAGAAATGTTCTGGCCAAAAAGTGCATTTTAGACGTGTGGTGGGGGGCTCAGAGTGCGTCCACTAAGGAAAGTATAGGCTTTCTAATAACACATACAAGCCGCCTTATTGGTGAGTGGTGAAAATGTTATTTTTATTTTCGCTACAGATGAGAGGCTGGTCTGCATTTCATGCAAGTGCATGAAGAGAAGCTCTAATGAAGGCATATAGAGCTATGGACCAGAGCTACGCTGTCGCCTCACATGTAGGTCTTGGGTTCGATTCCCAAGGGGTTCTCACCTCTGCGTCATCAGTGCCCATACCCCATAGGTGGGGTTTGGCAAAAGGGCCTTTCTGTGTGGAGTTTGCATGTGCTCCCTGTGTCCCATAGGGTAGGTACCCTCACAAAAAACATGCAGGCTATTCCTGGTCTCTATACTGCCTCCCCCTGGTCAGCCGGGCCGCCTGATAGAGGGGCAATGAACTGTTTGGAACTGGTCGTGTTCCTTCCATGCGCCACGTCCTATACCGGGGAATCTCCTCCCTGTCAGTTGATATATAAGCGGCCTGCTCACTCCTCATGCATTGAAGGAAGCAAGAGCTCAGGTCGTGGCTCTCCCCAGGTTGGCAGAGGGAGAGTAGCGCCCAGGATTACAGCTTAGGCAATTGGCACCGGGTGAAATATATGGTTACCAATCTACAAGCGCACAAGTTCAGTAGTGTACAAGTAATGATCAATATTAATAAACTATGGCAGCCATCTTAGGTATAGATGAGGAGGTTTCTAACTTCCCATGTTCTCTCTCTCTCTCTCTCTCTCTCTCTCTCTCTCTCTCTCTCTCTCTCTCTCTCTCTCTTTGTGTGTGTGTGTGTGTGTGTGTGTGTGTGTGTGTGTGTGTGTGTGTGTGTGTGTGTGTGTGTGTGTGTGTGTGTGTGTGTGTGTGTGTGTGTGTGTGTGTACGCTCAGTATCATAGAGGGATAAACTGGCCAGGTTCCATCTGCCTCCCATTGAGGTGCCAACATATGGCCTGACATACACCATAGGGTAGCTGGGCCTCTGGCGGAAACACGCAAACGCACGCACGCACGCACGCACGCACGCACGCACGCACGCACGTGCACACACACACACACACACACACACACACACACATACAGTATATGCTATATACTTATGAAAAGTATATACTTTTCATTTTTTAGCTAAAGTCCCTTGTTTCTTCTGTGTTTCTATACTTGCGTGCTTGCACATGCGTGCGTGCATGCGTGCGTGCATGTGTGTGTGCATGCACGCGTGCATGTGTGAGTGCGTGTGTAGGTACACATTTGTGTGCATGCATGTGCATTCTGTATGTGAACGTGTGTCTTTGTGCTGATATGTAGAGCAGTGCGTTCGGGGGCTCATAAAGATCAAACAGATGCCGGCAGATCCACGTTTAATGATCAGCAGCTCGCTCCTCTCTGCATACTGCTACCAGTCACTGGAGACTAGTTACACAATACAGCATTTAGCACAACACTTTAATACAATACAGCATTTAACACAATACAGCATTTAGCACAACACGTTAATACAATACAGCATTTAACACAACGCGTTAATACAATACAACATTTAACACAACACGTTGATACAATACAGCATTTAACACAACACGTTAATACACAATACAGCATTTAGATTTAACACAACACGCTTTCCTGACCTTTTCCTGCAAGTTCTCTGAAAATGCATTGTTTTCCCTGCAGGTTTTATTCACTGATTATTAGCCTTAATACTAATTCTACTGCTTTGCTACTGAAAATAAGTGTCCTCTATCTATTCAGGGCATCTGAATAGAATTAACACTTAGCCCGCTAGCATTTATTGAAAAATTAGGATCTAATTCACGCCAGCATTTTTCCCAGTTGAGCTCTTACTTTGAAAAGCCACATTTCCAGACTTCCGGAAGTAGACATATCCTAGTATGTTTAACGGGCCTCGTTAAACTGTTGTTTACAAGATGGATCTATACCGGGGCACTGGAGGCCTCCACAGCCATCTGGGACAAGGAATAGGAGATACAGGCGATTGAAAGAAACAGATAGAATGGATTATTATGGCGAGGACGATCTAAGATGGGCGATCCATTGTCATGACAACAACAGGTAGCTACCCAATGCTAGCGCAAGTAGCATGATGGATTGATCGATCGAAAGCACTATAAAAGCGCAATTGCCATTGAGCAATGGCGGTAAGCGTAGTATTAAATAATAGACTTCAATTGACCTAGATCTACGGCAATGGCGCAGAAACGGTTAACATAAAACACCTTGGGAAATTACCCGATCGTTCTCACTGACGATGTTCTGTTTCTTACAATGCACTGACAATCTACTGAACTGTTCTCTTCCTGACAATGCACCGACAATCTACTGAACTGTTGTAAAACAATTTTGTACTTGGTGTTTTAATCAAGTATTAATGGTAGCAGCAGCATGATAACACATACATAACACACAATGGTAACCCATATACACATCAGTTCAAGCAGTGCATTTATTGGTTTCATGCCAATCATGTTTGCACTGTGGTCTCGCACAATCCATATCTTCGCAATATTCATAATAATTATAGGCTATGCCAACAATAATGTTCAACTACATTTCTGTCACTATGTGCTTATTCAATGATCATGGGTGAGAAGACATGTCTGGCCTGGGAAGCTTATCATCTCAGATGGAGCAGGCTTCTTTGCATGACAGTCATTTGCAATCCTATTGTTCTTAATCCTTTGAAGCTCGCCATAAGTGTAAATCAAAACACTGTAACTTCAGCTTTATATATATTCAGCCCAATGGGTCCCCAGCTTGGATTCGAACTACTGAAATAGCAATTTAGTTAACTGATAAGGAGTGTCCTTGAGCAAGACACTGAACCCCTAATTGCTCCCGATGTGCTGGTTGGGGCCTTGCATGGTTTCTGCTGCCATTGGTGTATGAATGTGTGTGTGAATGTGTGAATGTAATGCACAATCTCTGTAAAGCGCCTTGGATAAAGGCGCTATATAAATGCACAATTTACCATTTACCATTTAAGACCGTTATGGCTATACCCAAATATGTAAAACCACTCAGTCTGAAGTAACTACACCCTATACTTGTATTCAACTCGGTCTATACAAAAGTATATATTGTCTCTGTAACTGCAATGATGTGGTTCGGGCATCTGCATGGTTAGGATGCCTCTCGGGCGTCTCCCTAGGGAGGTCCTCGAAGCACGTCCCACTGGGAGGAGACCCCGGGGCAGACCAAGGCGCAGTTGGAGGAAACACATCGACTCACTAGCCTTGGAACATCTCGGGATCCCTGTGTTGCTCTGGAGAGGGAAGTCTGGAGCTCTCTGGTGGAGCTGTTGCCCCCGCGACCCGACTGCGGATAAGCCGTTGAAGATGGATGGATGGATGGATGGATGGATGGATGGATGGATGGATGGATTAAAGTTACTTCCTGCTATGATAACGTTCAAGTTTCTCTTCATGCTAAACAAAAAGTTCAACTTTGTCTTTGTTCTAAGATAATACTCTTGGATCCAAAACACAGTCACCTTCCATCCACTGATGTAGCCGTTTTTGTAACGTTTTTGTGCATATACACACACATGCACGATCTCTCTCTCATGCACACACGCACACGAACACACGTGCACACGCACACACGCACACATGCACACACACACACACACACACACACACACACACACACACACACACACACACACACACACACACACACACACACACACACACACACGCACACACACACAGACACACACACACAGAGGCACCCCTTCAATGTTTCTCAGTTCATTCCACCATGTTCACAAAAGATCAAAGTGTTTCTTTCTCTTCCTCTCTTTCTCTGTCGCCTGCGTTCTCTTTCTCTTTCTCTTCTGCTCTCCGTTCCCTCAGAGAGCATAATTACCCACACAGAACGATAACACCATTAATATCTGCACACGCACGCACGCACGCACGCACGCACGCACGCACGCACGCACACGCACACGCACACGCACACACACACAGAGAAAGAGACAATTCCCACTCTAAGACTCATTTCATGCTTTGACAATTCCTGCAGGATTTGCAGCACACAAAGACCACTTCCTGTCTGAGAGAGTTCACCACTCTCTTCTCTTCTCTTCTCTTCTCTTCTCTTCTCTTCTCTTCTCTTCTCTTCTCTTCTCTTCTCTTCTCTTCTCTTTGTTTTCAATATATTCAGTCTACCTTTCCATTTGTCGTGTTTCCTCTGTCCATTCATTAGTTTGTCCTTCTGTTCATCTCTCTGTCTGTCTGACAGTCAGTTTACAGACAATAAATCTACACAGCTCTTTTATCAGAGTACCTATCCCTCTCTCTCTCTCTCTCTCTCTCTCTCTCTGTGTGTGTGTGTGTGTGTGTGTGTGTCTGCCCTTCAATCCTTCTGTCTCTCTCTCTCTGTCTGTCCCTTCATTCATTTGTCCTTCTGTCCGTCCTCTGATCTGTCCATCCTGTCACCCGTCCGTCCATCCAACAGTTGTTTACTGGTCATAAATCCACAGAGCTGTTTTACCAGGACACTGTCCTCTCTGTGCCCGTGCTGGACCGACCTGCACTATTATGTTTGCATGTGTGTTTGGTGATTCTGGCTGATTGTCTCCATTGCGTGTGTGCGTGCGTGCGTGTGTATTTACCGTCAGAGGCAGTGCTGTGCATGGGGGATACATGCAACCACCCTGGTGTGTGTGGGACTTTATTTTGGGAATATTTCTATAAATCATTTTGTCGTTTACACATGCAGCCAACATCCCGGCCTGAACTGATTCAGGGGTGCGTATATGCACACGCACCATGAGCTCACATGAACACACCCACACGTACATGAAAAATGCATAACACGCACACGCACACACGACAGACCCTACACTGTGGGTCTGTCATATTTCACAGTAGAAGTAGTGTAGGCTGAGTTATTGCCATGTCACTATATGGAGAGGAAGGCTGTGTGTGCGCGTGTGTGTGTGAAAGAGGTTGGGACAGACTACGAAACATAGTCAGTATATGTGTGTATGTGCGTGTGTGCGTGCGGTTATGGCATGCAACGGCAAGAGTCCACCCCAATGTCCTTGTCCGTCTCTCCGTAAACTTTTCATTGGGTCAGACATTAGCATAGACGGCTAACTATAACCCACATGATGGATGGAGCCAACACTCTGTCTGTGAGGTGACCCCCGTGTGTGTGTGTGTGTGTGTGTGTGTGTGTGTGTGTGTGTGTGTGTGTGTGTGTGTGTGTGTGTGTGTGTGTGTGTGTGTGTGTGTGTGTGTGTGTGTGTGTGTGTGTGTGTGTGTGTGAGGTGCGTACACGCCCTCATCACACTGGAAGGCCACTACCTGTTTCCCTGCATGGCATATCATGGTAATGCCTTCACTGCAGCTCACGACACTGTTGTATACAATCCCAACATTGTGCAGCACAAAATAGTCTCTTTCCCCTTTGCACGTACAGTAAGCACTCATAGCACTGTTATTTCAGGACCATGGAGAGAGCGTTTAGGACATTTGCATAATAGGGCCTGCATGTGACGCTGTCCCCGGTCCTGAATGGAGAAGAGGGAGAGTACGCTTCAGGTCAGCATAGCTTGATTTTTTTTAAGGGACCAAGAAGTCACAAAGTGACTTTGTTAAGGGACCAAGAACTTTTGTCAATTATTGTTTATGTGTTTTTTGAAGGGACCAAGAAGTCACGAAGTGACTTTCGTCACTTATTGTTTTTGTGTTTTTTGAAGGGACCAATAAGTCACAAAGTGACTTTGGTCACTTATTGTTTTTTTTTCTTCTTCTCCTTCTCCTTCTCCTTCTCCTTCCGCCAAAAATAGCAGTTCTGACGGAACCGTGCAGTCGGTTTTCGCGAAACGCGGGAATCTGGTAGAGGGCCATGCCAAACAGTGACTATGCGAAGCCCATGACCATTGGCCAAAGGGTGGCGCTATAGCACTCAATTGAAAATGCAAACTTTGAACGTGCATATCTCATGAACCGTTTGATCGTTGACAATGACACTTTGATACACATATGTGTCTCCTCATGCCAAACAACTTTCGTGTTCTGACTTTTGACCTCTGACGTTTAGATCACCCGCCATTTTGAATTATATGAAAAACTGTTAAAATGTATCTCCTCCCATGATCTTTAATCAAAATGCACAAAAACGTCTACACGTGAACTTTGGACCTATACGGACAAAAAAATCGTAGTAAATTTTTTTTAAGTGAAAAAATGAGCCAATGAAAATTACTGGTTTGTGAAAATTCTTCTTCTGCCTATAATACATACATACAGCTTATGTCACTTTACAGTATAGTAGAAGGTCATGCCAAATAGTACTGAAAGCAGTCCTACTTCAATTGGCCAAAGGGGGGGCGCTATAGCAATTTTTTGAAAATTAAACCTTTGAACAGTCATAACTCATGCTTTGTTTGGCCAAAATTCATGGCACTTGTTTCCACATGTTCCTTGACTCATGGGGAACACATATGTCACTTTGACAAGTAAGCTCCGCCCTCAGATTGTCCGCCATTTTGAGCAGTTTTAAAAATGCTTATACCTGATTTTCTGCCTGGATTTTTGAGCACTTTGCGTGAAACGTCCTACACACAATCTATGGACCATTATCTGAAATCCCGGTTGAAGAGAAGTTTGTACGTGAAAACATGAACATCGAACATATTGTAGTAATGGATAATTACATTCCCAAAATGTGGACACACATACTTGTTACCAAAACACTGAATGATGTTACTGTTTACAATGAAACAACTGACTGTGTCCGGATAGCTCAGTTGGTTGAGCTCTCACCTTTAGACCACAAGGTTGTGTGTTCAAATTCGGGTACCGACAACTCAGCCCATGATTCTTATTTGTGCATATTGTTCTTATTGCGTTTTATTGTCTAATTTCTTGGTCCCGCCTTATCGCTGCTTGCAGCTATATTTTTTCTTCTTTTTGATATGTTTGGGCTTATTATTTTGTTCTTTTGATTTTTTTTTAATAACCCTTATATATATACTAAATATACTGTTGGCTAATTTATCATCTCGGAGTGGTTCAAATAATTCATATATACATCTTGCAGATCTACATTTTGAGAGCTCTGACTGTGGATGCTTCACCACTGCTGTGAAAGATATGGATATTATTTGGGATTGAACACATCAGGGTGTATATCTTATCAACATCGTGTGGGGTTTAGACGATTGTTGCACCAAAAATGGCGCCGTATAGTTGGTTGGAACAAGCATGCAAATAATGCATTCGCATTTTGCCGTGCGTGCGTGCGTGCGTGCGTGCGTGCGTGCGTGCGTGCGTGCGTGCGTGCGTGCGTGCGTGCGTGTTCTGCTTCAGGCCGGAGCAGCTGATCTGAGAACAGTCCATTCAGAA
Organism: Electrona antarctica; assembly: GCF_951216825.1. NCBI lineage: Eukaryota > Metazoa > Chordata > Actinopteri > Myctophiformes > Myctophidae > Electrona > Electrona antarctica. The sequence continues at coordinate 49,149,156 of NC_136808.1, read as the reverse complement.
AGCGTTTCTGGAGAGCAGGCAGTGTACCTTTACCTGGAGTGACATGAACTACAGCCTGGGGGTGGGGGGGGAGGGGGGGGGAGAGATAGAGAGAGGGGGGGGGGGGGGGGGGGGAGAGAGAGAGAGAGAGAGAGAGAGGAGAGAGAGAGAGAGAGAGAGAGAGATAGAGAGAGAGAGAGAGAGAGATAGAGGGAGGGAGAGAGAGAGAGAGAGGGGGGGGGGGGGGGACGAGGGGGAGAGGGGGGGGGGGGGAGAGGGGGGGGGGGAGAGATAGAGAGAGGGGGGGAGGGGGGGGGGGAGAAAATAGAGACACACTGAAACAGAGAGCCTGAAGCATGATTTCTGTAATTAGGGTTTCATCCTGTCTGTGGTGTTAACCAATTGCTCTATCTGTGTCTATATCTATATCTCTGTGTCTATACGCACGCACGCACGCACGCACGCACGCACGCACGCACGCACGCACGCACGCACGCACGCACGCACGCACTTACGCACGCAATATATTACAGTATACAGCTGGTGTAAGTAGATCATCATTTTAATAATTCAATTACTTCATATAAAGAACCGAACAGTGCCACTGTTCAAAACCTATTACATCACAGCGTAGCATTGCTGTTGCAGTTTTTAAGGGATTTAGCCTTGTATAGAGCCAGACCATTGGACTTTGTTTTATTAAGCCTTTTTGGAAATCTTTTGAAATAATTATGAATTAAAAAAAGACTGGTATATTTACTCGTGACACAACCAACTGCTCACAGTGCTCCCAAACATGAGTCCCAACGCATTGGTTCTTAACCTGTGGGTCGGGACACCCAGGGGGTACCCAAAGTATTTTGGCGGGTCCCCAGTTAATTAGCAATTAGTGTATAAGTGTATACAGGGTATCTGCATATTTCTAAAGTGACAATTTAAAACGAAATTGGCCAAATTGTCAAATATTACGTAATAAAGGTGCCAGTTCAAATATAATTATTTTGGGGGGTTCCCAGTTCAAATATTATTTTGGGGTGTGTGTTAAGAATCAGGCAGATGTGTGTGTGTGTGTGTGTGTGTGTGTGTGTGTGTGTGTGTGTGTGTGTGTGTGTGTGTGTGTGTGTGTGTGTGTGCGTGCGTGCGTGCGTGCGTGCGTGCGTGCGTGCGTGCGTGCGTGCGTGCGTGCGTGCGTGCGTGCGTGCGTGCGTGCGTGCGTGCGTGCGTGCGTGCGTGCGTGCGTGCGTGCGTGCGTGCGTGCGTGTGGGCGGGAGAGAGGGATATACAAATTAGGATATAGTAATTTCCTTCTGATGATTTTGGGCAAATTAAATGAGTGGCATACGATCTGAAGACTGTCTGTCGTCCATCATTCAGTGACAGATCAGTTGAGATGTGTGCAGATGTGTGTCTATTGAAACAGTGAACTTACAGTGAACTTGTATTACTTCAACAACTCATTTGACAGCAGGACTTCAATCCCTCACTCCTTCCACTCTTCCTTTATCCCACAGACCATTTTACCTCCAATCATCTGTCCAATCACCTGCTGATTCCCCCTCCCCCCGCTGTGGAAGTGGCCAATCACGGCTGGCCCTGTCGTTAAGGGATTAGTGACGGTCCAATCGGACGGCCTCCCTCGGTTCCCATCCCGTCCTCGCACTGGGGAACAAATTAGACACACAAACACACACGCACAGACAGACACACACACACACACAAACACGCACAGACAGACACACACACACACACAAACACGCACAGACAGACACACACACACACACACCAGACAGACAGACAGACAGACAGACAGACAGACAGACAGACAGACAGACAGACAGACAGACAGACAGACAGACAGACAGACAGACAGACAGACAGACAGACAGACAGACAGACAGAGACACACACACACACACACACACACACACACACACACACACACACACACACACACACACACACACACACACACACACATACA
>NC_136808.1:49114696-49142196 GCF_951216825.1 Electrona antarctica | reverse complement strand
ACACCTAAACTGCACTTGACTCTACTGATGTGAAAATGTCTCCCTGTCACCTGGCTGTATCTCCTCACTGTATAAACTCTCATGTGTATCATGTCTATGTGAGTGTTGTTTTATACACTATATAGTTACATAATTCCCTTTCCTTAATTATTCTCTCTCCTTAATAATATTATTATTATTAATAATTGCTCGAGTTAATTAATTGTAGAACACCTTCCCTGCGATTCGCGAGTTGCCCGAGTTATGTTTTCACTGTTTAATCCACGTTTTAAGTCATACGGGCAATTCACCGGACAGAATGGGATATGAGACGGGTTTTGATGACGTCATCGCAAAAAGGTCCGCCGTGCCAGCATGCAAAGGGTTATGGGAAATTGAGTCCCTATTGTTTACAATGGAGAAACTCACGGTATGTTGTAGTGATCGCCGCTATGGAATACTTTTCTACACTATACAACAAGCGATTACACTGTTTTAAAGTGAATTTTAAAAGCAAAGCAAAGTTCTTTGTTTACCCAGGGTGAATGGACTAAGCTTGAGATGCTTGTTTACAGCCAGACCCTGCTCATAGAACATTTCATGGTAGGGGTTCAATGCCTTGCTCAAGGGCACTTCAGCGGTGGTAATTTTAACGTGCCGGTCCGGGGATTCGAACTGGCGACCTTCCGATAACAAGACCGCTCCGCAAACCGTTCGGCCACCGCTGCCCAATTTTCATGACAAGAAACTCAGCGGTCGGTGCAGTGGCTGTTCAAAGGTAACTTTCACTTAGTAAGAGACCACACCTTCGCTCAAGATTAACAGTTTATTGAAACAGAATGAGATGAATGCGGAGTGGAGTGAGGAACCCAAGGTAGGGCGAGACTCACGGTGGGGGTGTAGTCTCTGGAGCTGACGGTCGTCTTTGCTCTACTCGGAATGAGCGGTTGGTCGTCTCTGCTCCGTCACTGCCCCCCCTGGATTCCTAGAGAATCGAGGGGGAAGGAGGAGGTTGGGGTGGAGGAGGATGGCGATTTTGAAGAATAGTGAAAATAGCCGATCTACAAGTGCAGTACTCACAACCCATGTTTGGTCTGTAGTGGATCAGAACAAACAACTTGGTTGAGAGATCGCAGGTGTATTTATACTGTGGTGATTGCACCGGGGATTGCCCGGGTGATAATGAAAGGCAGGTGAGTTTGATGAGGAGGAAGGAGTTGTTGATAATGAGGGAGGAGTGGTTGATAAGGAGGAAGGAGTTGTTGATGATGAGGGAGGAGTGGTTAAGGTCAAGCGGAAGGAGGTCTCTTCTCCCGAAACTGCGTTGTATAAATACAACTTCCCTTAAACATAGGCGGTCTAGCCTAAAAGACGGCCGTAAATGGTCCGCAGTTAACCTGTTAATGTTCAGATCAGAAAGTGTGGTTGTAGGAAGTCCGATTATCTAGGAAGCAATACGTCTAATACTGAAAAGTTTGTTTCTGTTGGACATGGACAGTAGAAACATGTTTCTGTTGGGCATGGACAGTAGAAACATGTTTCTGTTGGGCATGGACAGTAGAAACATGTTTCTGTTGGGCATGGACAGTATAAACATGTTTCTGTTGGGCATGGACAGTATAGAAACATGTTTCTGTTGGGCATGGACAGTATGTTGTCCAAACATGTTTCTGTTGGGCATGGACAGTATGTTGTCCAAACATGTTTCTGTTGGGCATGGACAGTATGTTGTCCAAACATGTTTCTGTTGGGCATGGACAGTAGAAACATGTTTCTGTTGGGCATGGACAGTAGAAACATGTTTCTGTTGGGCATGGACAGTAGAAACATGTTTCTGTTGGGCATGGACTGTATGTTGTCCAAACATGTTTCTGTTGGGCATGGACTGTATGTTGTCCAAACATGTTTCTGTTGGGCATGGACAGTAGAAACATGTTTCTGTTGGGCATGGACTGTATGTTGTCCAAACATGTTTCTGTTGGGCATGGACAGTAGAAACATGTTTCTGTTGGGCATGGACAGTAGAAACATGTTTCTGTTGGGCATGGACTGTATGTTGTCCAAACATGTTTCTGTTGGGCATGGACTGTATGTTGTCCAAACATGTTTCTGTTGGGCATGGACAGTAGAAACATGTTTCTGTTGGGCATGGACAGTAGAAACATGTTTCTGTTGGGCATGGACAGTAGAAACAGGTTTCTGTTGGACAGTATGTTGTCGGAACAGTACAACAGAGCAGGTTGAATAGTGCTCCTTCTAACTGTACACCACTTCCAATTTCTATATCTGCCACTCTCTCTCTCACTGAATTGTGTGTATATAGTATATATATACCGGTATATCTGTCCATGATCATATAATCCTGATTATATGATGGTGTGTGTGTGTGTGTGTGTGTGTGTGTGTGTGTGTGTGTGTGTGTGTGTGTGTGTGTGTGTGCGTGTGCGTGCGTGCGTGCGTGCGTGCGTGCGTGCGTGCGTGCGTGCGTGCGTGCGTGCGTGCGTGCGTGCGTGCGTGCGTGCGTGTGAGCGAGCGAGCGAGAGAGAGAGAGAGAGAGAGAGAGAGAGATATGACTGTGACAGTGCCTAACAGGATTGGCCCATAGTCACGGAGACCGCAGATAGTCATCAGCAAATGATGGGATGCAAGCTGGCCAGCTAGACGGCTGGCCGGTTTGCAAGCCAGCTTGAGTGACGGCTGTCAGCCGCCCGATAGAAATCGAATTTTACTGCAAAGATGTGGAACAATATTCTGTATTTTGTGTGTTTTTTTTTCTTTCTGTATACTGTTTGAAAAACAGTAGTACAACCGTGTCCGTATGACTGTAATCGACGAAGTATTGACTGTTTGTAGCTGTTTGTATTTCATGATACTGGAACCTTTTGTTAAATTAGATTGGATTCACTTGATTTAAACCTCTAGGGGCAAAGACAAAACAAACCACCAGGTATACAGAGGGTAGAAAAACAATAACAATGACTAACAAATTCACCCAACGCCCAGTATACATGACACACATGGACATAGTTTATGTTAAAAGTTTAAATAATGTCTAAGACAAAGGCAATCGCTTTTCCTCTCCTCTTTACTCATGATGTCATGCACATGCAAGGATGTTGGACATTGTATCCCTTCCTTTTATAAATACAGCACTTGCAGATAAACAGAGCTTTGACATATGCCGGGATTGAGACCACTGCATGACTGATACCTGTCAATATGTCAGACTCGCATCTAGACGGGATGCAGGAAGGAGGTGGTGTGGATTACTGAGAGAAGCCATCTCCTCTGGTCCTTATGACTTCATCTCTGTTCCAGTGTTGTTTGTTTGGCATCAAATTTCTATTTTCACCTGGAATGGTTTAGTGTTAGTAGTTTTAGTCGACTAAATCTGCAGTTGATTTAGTCGACTAAAATGTATTTTGGCGGGCCTTGATGCCGTCGTAATGGCTCATTTTTAACTTGCTGAAAATAGCAGATCTACAAGCTCACAAGCGTTGTGAGCTTGTAGATCTGCTATTTTCAGCATGCAACTAAGTGTAAAATGACTTATACTGGATCTCTTGTCCACTAGTCCCTTCCTAACATTTTAGTCTGTTGACGAAATTGTCAATACATTTAGTCTTAGTTTTAGTCTTCAGCTTAGTTTTCATTTAGTTTCCATTTAGTTTCCAGTGAAAAAACATTGTTTTTCATTTTTCGTCTTGTTTTAGTCGACAACTCTGTTCTGTTCTGTTCTGTTCTGTTCTGTTCTGTTCTGTTCTGTTCTGTTCTGTTCTGTTCTGTTCTGTTCTGTTCTGTTCTGTTCTGTTGCGTTGCAATCTGCTTCTTTATATTCTGATCTTCCCGTTCTATAATATTCTCCACCTCATCCCCCAGCACTCCTCTTTCCATGTATCCCTTGCAGGTTTTGATAGATGCTAGTTATGCTATGCAGATGTTGGTTACTTATAGAGATTTGTTTTAGCTGAGAATGCTATATTGTTTTTAACCTGTGGTTCGATGACTAGGGTCCCAGGCCATTTCTTCTGATCTCGTTGCTCTGGATGACAGCAAATGCCTACATTGTAAATGTTTTAACATAATATATTCAGCCAAAAAACTAAAAACAAGAGAAAACACTCAATACAGAATACTAGAGGCTCCAAATGGTACAGAATGCTGTTGCTATGTTAGTTTTATTTCATTGTCTATTTATCTATATCTTGTCTATATATTGCCTGTCTATTTTAGGGTTGATTTTAATATTTTAAAGCATTTGTTAAATATCCATGTGCGCAGACATACAGTAGCCTACAGTACAGTGCTTCTTCCCTCCATCTTTCTCTCTCTCCTCTCTTCTCCTCTCTTCCCTCTTTACCCCCTCCATCTTTCTCTCTCTCCTCTCTTCCCTCTTTACCCCCTCCATCTCAGTGTTTAAACAATCTAATCTCTCCCAGGGACGGGACCTGTCTGTTCCACTGAGGTCTGACCAGCTTGTATATTCATTGGAAAAACAAAGAGAAGAGGTTGAAGACATGTTTAGGGTGAAAACTTCAGATGGTTTATTGATTTTTATTTGTTGTTGAATAAGTCTGTGTGACCGTCATGTCCCACTGGGGGTTACACACGCACACACCACCCACGCACGCACCCACCCACGCACGCACACCACGCACGCACACCATGCACGCACACACGCACGCACGAACGCACACACGCAGTCACACAATGCACACAAGTATGCATGTACAATCACATACATGAAGACACACACAACCTGGACTCAAGGGGTTTCCTAGGGACATTGCATTCCAGTTTGCCCTCACCATGTCAAACGGAGAAAGCGAGAGGGGGTGAAGTAGGGAGGTTTAGTATGTTAACTAAGAAGACTCCACCATGTTGCGTATTCAGTATTCACTGTATGCTTTACTATTTCTATTTCTATGTTCCATCTTGATTAATTGATATATTTGTTCACTAGGCCTATACCTTATTTTGTTGTCTCCACCAGGCCGAAGGCACACTGTCCGTGTGTGTGTCCGTCCGGGTGTGTGTGTGTCCGTCCGTCCGTCTGTGTACAGCTAATCTCCGGCACCGTTAACCCGGTCGATGCCAAATTTTGTACACACACTCCCTAGATGCCCCACATTTTACAGAAAGGCCTGTTATAGCGCCACCAGGAGGCCGACTTTTATACAACACATTTTTGGATATTACTCCTCCAGATTCTGTCCAAATCGTTACACAGTATCTATAGTCATGTGTTCAAGTCGACGGATCTGTCCAATTAGGATGGAATCTGAAATATAGGACAGATAGTCCAGGCAAACTAGCGTTTCACATGAAAGTAATTGTAACAAAATAAATTTTACCACACATCATTTCTATGAGGTGTCTAGAACAACATACTGAAAGTCCCAAGAAATCCTAGTAGGGGAAATGGGTTTAATCCAAAATGGCCGCCAATGAATTAAGAAATGTTATATTTTTGCTCTCCATAGGGATATTTGAATGATTTTAAGTTCAAAAGTGCGATCTTTGGTCAGTGTTTTTTTCTTTTTATTATTTTTTATTTTTTAATTTTTTTTTCTCGCATTTTTTTAATTTTTCTAAAAAAAAAATTATTTTATTTTTATTTTTTTTGTTTTTTTCTTAATTGTTTTTTAGTTTTCTCTTTTTGATTAGATTTTTCTTTTTTTTAAATGACTGGGTCATAGTCATCGGACAAATCAGGCAACTGGCAGTTTGTACAGCTTGTACCACGACATTCTCTGCATATGGCAGTGCATGGGAGTCCATGTTTTTGGCATGTGCATTTCTTTGTGCTGCATCCTTTCTTGCAGTTACAGCAGACTACATCCAGTAATTCTGGTGGCGCAGCAGGCTGATCAGTCATTATTGGCATATATCTACCATCCGTAACCTGCCATCCCCAGTCTTTTGGGTTCATGTTTTTCATTTTCCCCTTTCCACTCCATCATTTGAAAGAACACACGTAGACTGTGGAACTTTGCAGCTGTTGATGTTGGTGGTAGAGTTTGAGGTTCCACTGGCGATGTGTTCTTAGACACCTTATCACAGAACCGCCTGTGTCTCAGCATATCCAGCGATTCATCCTTGCCACCCCCGTACAGTGATACTAGTGCTTTTTCACCTGCTGCAATGATGATTCTCTTTCCCACCATTTCTTGTGACTGGCTGAAAACCATAGCTTGTTGGAGGAAGTGAGCGTCATTCTTCACTTTTTTCAGTGCCAATCCCTTGCCCATGCCAAATAGACGAGAAGTGGAATCACAGCCTAAAATAGCATGAATAAAGAGGAGATTGTCACACACTTCAGGACCAAGCAACTCTTTTGTCTGCTTTATGCACCATATGCGTCTTGCTTTTGCTGCTTGCTTTGGTTCTGGTGCCAGAAACAGCTCATGTGTATGCACATCAGCATGATGCAACAAGAGTACTAACAAGTCAGTGTCATCACCAACAAGGACTGTATCTTTTGTTCTGGCAGAGGCAATGGCTGTTTGGACAATGAGCACATCAGCATCATGCTTTGCATGATCTGTGATGCACTCGGCCCTCTTTAGTTTATCGCTGAGATAAACTAAGAAGCGCTGTTTATTTTCCTTATTGTTAAGGAACTGATCCTTTTTGGATTGGATGATCATGTCTCCAGAGAAGTGTACAGTCACACCAGGACAAACTCCTGTTCGTCGCAGTTGGGTGGCATCTTTTATTGTTGGTTCATCTGTGTAGCCATCAAAGACTATGACAGTACCAGTACCATATTTCTGTGTGACATATCTGACATACATTTCACACAAACTGTCATATGTGGAACCTTGTGTCCATGGTAGACGATGTAGTAGTGCACCCCCATCAAGGACATACTGGACATCACCACTGGGTTGTCTTTGCTGCTGCTCAATAGATTTCCAAAGGACATCAGAAAGGACTGCCTTGTTTGCTTGAAGAGGTAGGTAGGATGATTCAAACAAAGCAGGAGGATGACTGCAGAGTTCATACTTGAACAGTGATGGCAAATCTTCACAACGGTCTCTCACTGCCAGGAGCCGCTGGAATAACAGCTGTGGATCCACTACTACTGTCTCTCCTTTGACCTTTACAGTTGATCTAGATGCAAGTGTCACTGCTTGGTTAGCTTTCCTGAAGGTGAATTCTTCCACTGGTTTCCCTACCATAGATTCCAAAATCTTGCACCCAATTTCCCTTGATTTCTCAACATTGACTCCCTGCTGGGCTGTCACGCCATTAGCAATGTTGTGCAGGCAAGGGTTCTCAGTGAATGGGTCTTTCTCTTTGAGATAGGTGAGCAGGGAAAGAGTGTCACTGAGATCTCTAGTCTGCCTGGCCTTGGACAGGTCTTTATGTTGGTCGCTGGTCTCATAGGAGACACCTGTGAATGACTGCATGGCAATGTTGATGTTTGCGCAAGCTGGCATTGAAAGGACCCACACTAAGCGCTGAGTCTCTGTAAATCCTTTCCCTCGCGTTAAGCCTCCATGTGTTTTTACACTTCTCATGAGAACCTGTTCAATAATGAGATCTGTGGACAGTCCAGCCCAATACCTGTCACTCCGCCTCACTACGTGGAATCCATCCTCAAATTTCTTATGGACATCTGGGTGTGTTTCAGGTAGGGCTGTCATCATTTGCAGGTACACATAGGCTGACTTTGCATATAGTCTGTGTCCAGATGCTGCGAAGTATGGCAACATATCGTACACACATTGAAGGTGTAATCTCCAGTTGCCTGTTCTCTCAGCTTTGATAAAGTTTCTCAGAATGTCAATCATGTTCATGTACTGCACCCAAAGCTGTGCCGTCCTCATAAGCATTGTTTCCTTCTTCTTATCAAGTGCACTCTGGATTCGTTCCAAAACCTCTGCGGAATGCACTTCTTCTATGGGTAAAGAAGAGGACATGACTTTGTCATACAGTTCACTGGCTATGGTCAAGTCAGTTTTGACTGTTTCCTGTAAAGGATTGGGTGCTCCATCATCATTTGGCTCACAATCAGCGGCAGCCGCCATCTCGATTGGAGGTTCCTCTACCATGTCTTGGTTTGGTACTGGCACATTGTATGCATCAGCGACCAACATGGTGTTCAGTGCTGCATCAATAAGCATATGGCCACGAACTGCTCTGGAGAAAGCCTTGCCAGTCATCATGTGGCAAACTGTGTTACCAGCATACACCACCTCTAGTAACTCCTGCAGGCCAGACCCTCCCATTAGGTGTCCAATGCTACCCAAGAAGCTCATTTGCATGTGGAATGCCCCAAGCCTGAGGACTATTCGCTTGAGTTCATTGTCACCTGGCTGAGACTGTATAATGGTCAAGGCTTTCCAGAATAGGGGTTGGTCAAAGGTCAAAACAGGGGTCACGTCATACTGCAGAGCTTGAGTTGCCACGAAACGTAATGTAGAGTATATGCAGGATACATCACTGGGATCAAGGTCAATCATAGGAAGGAATGTTACTGAAGCTCTCCCAGGGTGTTGACCATGATGTAGCAGCTGCATCATACCAGACCATGATGGCCTTTGACAGTGAAGGAGTAGGGAGGTCTTCCACAACACATCTAGCTGTGATGTTTTATTCTCTGGTGTCATGAGAACCAGTGGCTGATACACAATGGGTTCATTTATAGGAGGAATCTTAAAGTACTGAATGTTTATGCGACCAACTGCAGCAATATCTGCAGCAGTCACTTTGATGTTGGGAACAGGTTTGTTGTGTTGTGTTCCTGGTGTAACAACAGCTATTATACCCATTCCATGGAAAGTCCCTCTACCATCGATAGTTGCTACATTATGGTCTACGTTGTCTGCAACATATTGCAAATGATTATGTTGGGTAAATCCAGGGATCTCCGTCCCTTGTGCCACTGCTGCACTCCGTTCATATTTTATCACATCTGCATATGAGCAGGCAAAACCATGCACATGGAGTGTGTCTATCAAAAAGCGTGACGCAAAATGGTGGTGCATCTGGATCCCTAGCCCAAGCTGAAGAGGCGCTATCATAGTCCTTGGTCGTATTGCTTGCATGATAGACTGTCCGATTGATGCAAGCTTCGTATCAATATTTTTTCCAGAAAACATAGTCCTCAACAGCACTTGTAGTGTCTCTGGAACATAACTCACAGCACCTGCAATATCACTTGAATCTGGGTAGGAATTATTTTGGATTTCCATGGACTTTACATCACTTTGAATTAATTTTGCAGCAGTTTTTATGATATTCAGCTTCTCATCTTCAGTATTCTCAGGTTTTTGTTGCTTGGAGAATTTATGCAGGATTGAGCTGGCAGTGTCTCGGAAAGTGACCACACATTGCTTTCTCAGGTCAGTCATTACTACTCTATCTCCAAAGTGTTCATTTATTTTCATTTTCATCCACTGTGCCCCATATGGTTCATAATCTGTGTTTTGCAAGAACTCTGACATTTTCAGCACAAGGTCTTCGATAGTAATTTGCTCATCATCGTGTTCTTCTAAAAACTTTGCCACATTTAGGAAAGCTGCTATTCTCTCATCAACCTCGGGTCTTCCAACTTTCAATCTTTTGGGTTTGATGTCACAGTTTGCAGATAATTGACTTGGAATATTCTTCCGAATTCTAAAGTTAATGCTGCATTGATGGTGGTATTTTGCTTTTTCTGCACGAAGGTCATTGATAGATGCGATTCTCCCTAACACTGTATCAGACCACTCGTCATTTCTAGAGTGGCAAACCTGAACAATGCTTTCCTGAAAATCTTGTCTTTCTACTAAGTACACATCAAATTTCTCTTTGTACTTCTTTTTCTTACCAGTTTCAGTTGGTTGTGCACAGAACAAGCAGTGCTCTTGAAAATTGAATATGTTTTGTTCTGAGCGGAGATTATGCCGGATTTCTGATAATGGTTGTCGTGAGGATGGTACATTATCACGTAATGCATTTCTATCTGCTTTGCAGTAGCTGCGGCGGCATCCAACGTGAACTCTTTCCCCTGGAATTGTCACTAAGTCACTTCCACGTTGAGTGCTTGCACGATTCACACTATCGCTGCCTTTTGCTCGTAGAACAACGGATGGGTTTTCATCAGTGAGTGACTCGTTACAAATTTGACACTTATCCATTTCTCCACTTCTCCTTGCTAACATAGGCCTACACGCTGAATAGCCAGAGGCCCCCAGAGGCCCCTAAAGATCTGTGCAAATATCACTCTATTGAACATTCAGAACCAATCAGAAATATTATTATGTTGTAACTATAATTATTTAGTTTCGGTTTTGGGAAAAAATAAAGAAGGCAGTGACAACTAAATTTATATAAACTAGTTTGGATTTCTGGTGAAAATAGAACAGTGGCTGTCTGGCAATGATTATGAATAGAACTAGCTAGTGCTAGTTAGTAGATGATCTACTTCAAAATGAATAGTAGTTTTGGTTTTGGGCAAAAATAAAACATGCAGTGGTAACTAATACAATATATTTATTTTTTTACAATTACTTATTTGTAGCCAAGGAAATTATTCCAAGATTGGTCATTGCATGGGAAATTTTCTGTGAATAGTCTTATTGGCGGACATCTTGGATTGATGCCAATTAAACATATTTCCGCAACTGGGATTTCTTGGGACTTTTAGTATGGTGTTCTGGAGACTTCATAGAAATGGTATGCGAAGAAAAAAAATCTTTTACAATTACCACATGGTCAGGAATGTATTCCAAGATTAGCCATTTTTCTGATAATAGTCCCAATTGGCGGATATTTTCAAGTAATGATGCCAATTGAACATATTTCCGCAACTTCGATTTCTTCGAACTTTTAGTATGACGTTCTGGAGACTTCATAGAAATGGTCTGTGAAGACTTATTTATTTTTTACAATGACTTATTGGTAAGGAATTTATTCCAAGATTGGTCATATTGGACCATTTTACTGAGAATAGTCTATTGGCGGACATCTTGGATTGATGCCAATTAAACATATTCCCCAACTGGGATTTCTTGGGACTTTTAGTATGTTGTTCTGGAGACTTCATAGAAATGGTCTGTGAAGAAATTTTTTGTTTTACAATTACTTTCAGTTTTAGGTTCAAACTGAGCTAGAATGCCTGGACTAAGATCCGTCTTGAACATATGACTGTAGAGATAGTGTGTAACGATTTGCATGATTTTTGGACAGAATCTGGAGGAGTAATCCAAAAGTCGCTCCTGGTGGAGCTATAACAGGCTGTTTGGGGCAGAGGTTCATCGTTGGCATCCAGGGAGTGTGTGTGGAACATTTGGCATCGACCAGGTTAACGGTGCCGGAGATTAGCTGTACACGAATGAGCGGACGGACGGACGGACGGACGGACGGACGGACGGACGGACGGACGGACGGACGGACGGAGTGCAAAACATACTCTCTCCCCATGCCTTCAGCCTGGTGGAGACAATAACTACGAATGTTTTTATTGGTGTGACCATGACGGGCCGCAGGTACATTTAGCAGGGGCTGCATGTGGCCCGCGGGCCGCGGGTTGAGTCGTCGGTCCCCCCCCCCCCCCCCCCCACATTGTCCCTCTGGCCAGCCACTGTGATCTGTGCCTAAACAAAAGGGTGTCTTCTCTCACCTTCATAGGGGTCGGGTTAGACATTAATCAACATCTTTTGTTACATTAGGGTACTGTTCTTGTTTTGAAAAAGGTAAGGAGAGCATCTGTTCATGTTTTACCATTTCATTTCAGACTGATTAAAGAATGATCGTCCCTTTGTATTGAACTAAAAGCAAAATGCCATATTATTTGATTTATTAGTATTACTGTTTTACAAAGATGTATTTTTAGCTGGGGAAAAAAAGAGTAAAAATCCTTTTTGACTGTGGGTAGTTTGGAAGATAAGTAAGCCGTTTCAGACGGTGAGCGAGTGACACGGGCGTTCTCGCTTGGATCAGTGGGGATCGCGCCTGCATGGTCTCATATGCAGACGCATGGGGGAAAAAAAGAGCTGACCACAGTCCAGCTTCTGCCACCGCGGGCGCGTGCACAAACGTTTCACCGGACGTCTCCACCCCTCAACTTCTCCGCGAGTCCCGGATAATCGCCCGACTCTCATTGAAAATTAATTTCTGAGGCGCATATCACTCGCTCCCCATCTGAAACGGTATGGCTGAAAATGTGATCTGACACGAACAGGGCCTATGAGTTGCGTCATGATCCAAGGAATCCAGGGGAAAAATGATTGATAGTATGATCTATTCTATTCTATACGGTTCAAGAGTTATACTGTGGACCAAAACAGCCTGCAGCGCCACCATGAGGCAGATTAGAAAAAATGACCTGCCGTTTTCATGAAGCTTGTTCCAGATGTGTGGTGCATAAAAAAACTAAATGTTGCTTCCCCATGTTTATTTTTGGATGGTTCATGATCAGAAGATCAGAAATGTATTTTGGCCCTAACCCAATTTAGCCTATAGTGTGCAAAGTTTCACAGCAATCAGATGCTGCAGTCATGATCTGAAGCATTTTGTCCCAAACTTTTACTTTTGAGGATTCAAATAAAAAAATAGCAAAAGTGGCACATCTACACAAAACGTGACGCTTCACGCCATGCACATTTCGAGCTTGCATATCTGTAACTTTTCATACGTTTGTGTGAAGCACTATGGGTCCTGTTTATATCAAGCACTATGGGTCCTGTTTATATGAAGCATGTTTGGGTCCTGCATGGGGTCCAAATGAGTCTTTTGGGTCTCGAGCTGATAAGGTTGGGGAACCCCTGATCTAGTTCCATCCACTGGGGTCAATGAACAGCAACACAGATTCTGAAAAAAACGGAACAAAGAAATCCAACAAAGACATATAGATAGATGCTTGGAAGAGGTGGTGAGATGCTGAGGAAACAGAGAGAGAGTAGAATGTGAACATTTTGGATTTGTTTCAAGTCATTTATCTGCGTCTCATAAGCGGCAGAGTGTGTTGGCGGTCTAATGACAGCAGCAGATGTCTAATGTCTCCTTCACAATACTGAGTCCATAAAACACAAGCAAAAACCATTACCTTAACTATACTGGCACCAGTGCTCAGGGTGGAGGGAGGGAAGGGGGACAGACAAGGGAAGGGTGGGGGCGGGGGTGGGGGAGGTGGGGGGGGGGGGTGGAAGATGAAGAGTCGCAAAGACTGAAGGAGAAAGATGGAGAGCTATCATGAAATGTGTGTCTGGATCGCGGTTCGATCCCTGTCTCCTCCTGGCTTAGTGTCGAAGTGTCCTTGAGCAAGACATCGAACTGCTGCCTCCGATGACCAGATCGGTGCCTTGCATGGTTTCCGCCATCATCGGGGTGTGTGTGTGTGTGTGTGTAAATGGGTGAATGTGAACGACATTGTATATTGCTTTGAAGAAATTCACATTTTAAATGCAGTTACTACCACCTGCACCTGTGCGTGCGTATGCAGGCACCCCCCCCATACACACACACACACACACACAGTCGTGCGCGCATGCGCACATACACGCACGCACGCACGCACGCACGCATGCACGCACACACACACACACGCACGCACGCACGCACGCACGCACACACACACACACACACACACACACACACACACACACACACACACACACACACACAAAACAAAACCTCGTGACCCCATACACATCTGGATCTGGTGGATTTGAGCCCCGAAGTATGACTTGTTTATTAACAGCAGCACTAGTGTATTAAGCTTGAACTGAAGCTCACACAGTGTGTGTGTTTGTGTGTTTGTGTGTTTGTGTGTTTGTGTGTTTGTGTGTGTGTGTCCGTGCGTGCGTGCTTGAGACACAACTTTGTGCGGGTGTGTGTGTCACACATCTGTTGCTGTGTGCAGTAATTTGCGTTCTCAGCTTGGCGCCCCAGTAATTATTCTGCCTCTACCTTTTGCTCTGACATTAAAAGGCTTCATCTGGCGGACATGAAACGGTGGCGCGGCCGATAAGGCTTCAAACAAGCCGCCGTCGTCAAACGGCGTGCAGGGAAAGGTGAAGAGATGCGTGAAGGGATAGATGGGGATTGTTTTTCTCTGGGGGTTTGGAGTCAGGTGTCTGTTTATATGTGTTCACGCTGAAACTGGAAGGGAATGATCATCAGAAGCTATTAGGGACGGAAAAACAAATCACCCATTTGTATAGTGGTGGTGTTTGGAGAATTAACACCCAGTACTGTATGTGGACATTATTACAGACTTCCAGACACTCAAGACACCATATAGTGATGTGTATGTAGGAGGAGAGAGATAATTAGAAGAAATACTTAGGAAAGTTAATAATTTGTGACTGTGTGTGTGCGTGTGCGTGTGTGTACTGTGTACGTACGTGTGTACGTCTGAAATCCACGTAACTGGAGAACCGAAGCCCTTGTCTTGCTGTGCTAGTGGTTCTGTTCACACGACACAACTGAATAAAACTCTCCACTACACTGCGTGAAAATAGGAGTTAACGGGCAATTATGGGGACTAGATTTTCCCGTAAACATCAAGTTTAGCAGGCATATAGTAATATACAATAATATACATGTGATGGTACAATTCGGGAGTTTACCGGAGTTTGTTGGAAAGTTTAACAGGAGTTTCCTGTAATATACACATCCGTATTCCATGCTTTTTGCGCAGTGCTACACATAGATATATATAAACTCTAGATAGCTCACCCGCGCTGTTGGCCAATGGAGAGCGACGTTGTTACGTGGCGGCCATCTTACCTCGGGCCACATAACATTGTGTCTATGGGGCATGTACTCTTAAATGACCATAACTTGCTCAATTTTCAACCGATTTTCAAACGGTTTAGTTTGTTATAAACGTCAGAGACGTCCGCATACTTATATGCTTTTATACAACGTTCATATATAAAAAAAAAATAAGCAGATAAGCGTCCTGAATCATAGCCACGTTGACAATGTTTGTAATAAACCAACCCGTTTGTAAATCCGTCAAGATTTGAGCGAGTTATGTTTCTGTTTGAGCTGCCATTGAACATACTGTACTGTAGCCCCGAAGTAAGATGGCTGCCGGGTGAACGACGTCAGAAACTCCGCCTTGAGCCATATATATATCTATGGTGCTACACCCCTGAATGGGCTCTATACACACGGAATAACTCTTACTTCCGGCGGCTTCCTTACTTCCGATGATGGTGTTACCGATGATGCTATAAGGCTCATTTAGTGTGTCTCGATAGTTTTTTATTTCAAGGACCCTATAACTCTGAGAGTCTCACCTTCACTCTCAGAGTTACACACCCGTACAGGGCCATTTGGAACCCACTCAAGGACACTTTGAGACCCACTGAGCTGTAGCAGAGTGTTTCCAGTGAGCCAACCTGCACAATAGCTTTACCCTGACTCTGTTTGACCAGAATGGAACGGATCCTTCATTAGTATCATCTGTATAACTATAGGGATGCACGATTAATCGGTAGCATAATCGGCATCGGCCATATCGGCCATAAAAATGCCATATCAGTATCGGAACGGTCTCAAAATAATACAGATTATTTAATCGGTTTACACCAGCAAAAAAAAAAAAAAAAAACTTCTATATTTAATTTGTATTTAATCTCATTCAGTAGTCATTCAGTTGTGAAAACAGACACTTGGAAAAAGTATATGCTAAGTATTGATTGATTGAATACTTTATTAACAGGCTTTGGGCCAAGCCAATTGTGGTCCTCTGTATAATATCGGAATCGGTCAGAATCGGTATCGGCAGATACAGTATGACGGTGACCCTGCAAATAATCGGAGATCGGTCATACCCCTATCGGTAACACATGTGAAGGAGGTATAGGGAAGGGGGCCCAAGTTCTTTCCAATATGGCGTGTGTGCATATTGAGCCCGTTGAGCCTGCTGATACAGCTCAGCGAGTGTAGAGTCATCATCGGAGAACGTCTGTAGATGATCTGTGTACTGTGTGAACAGAACGGGAGACATGCAGCACTTTGTCCCCTGAAGAGTCAGCGTGCTGTGTTGCTCATCGCGGTCTGTATGACACACAGTTCTGCAGTCTGACATACTTTGGTCTGCCAGTTAAGTAGGCCACGGTCCATGCAGGGCCCCTAGGGAATGGGCCCCCCTACATATTCCATGCTTTCTTTTGTTTTTAATTGAATGACATCTTTATTGACAAAATGTATTATGCATAAACATACAGTAGTTGTACATATATCTTATTTGATAGATGTACTTGTATTTAAGGGACTGTGGCCTGTGTGTGCGTGCATGTGTGTGCGTGCGTGCGTGCGTGCGTGTGTGCGTGCGTGCGTGCGTGCGTGCGTGCGTGCGTGCGAGGGAGAGGGGTGTGTAGGGTATAGGTACCCTCACAGAAAGCATGCAGTAATCTTGCTCTCTATACTGCCTCCCCCTGGTCAGCCGGGACACGTGATGGAGGTGAAAGGAACTGGTTGGAATAACGTGTTCCTTCCACACATGATTTTTCCGGGCTACGTCCTACCGGGGGAAACTCCCCCTTGTCAGCTGATATAAGAAGCGGCCTGCTCACTCCTATTGCATTGAAGGAAGCATGCATGAGCTCTATTCGGGGCTCTCCCCAGGTTGGCAGAGGGAGAGTAGCGCCCAGGATTACAGCTTAGGATCCAGCTCCTCTTCATCACAACCTCTGAAGGTCTTATTAGGGACTTTAAGCAACGACGGCTACGGCAGTCCGTTACGGCTACCGGAAATGGATCAGTGCTCGATAGATAAACCTGCTTGCCGTCGCAGCCCTTTCTACTACGGCAGAACCTACACTTACACGTAGTGTCTACAACGCCATGTCATAACCATGTTTATTGAAATTATAGCTGTCATACATTTACACCGATCACCTCTCTTATGCTGTGTAATGTGTTGGCATGCTCTGAATGAAGAAATAACACTAATACATAATGTCACATTAACCATGTTTATAAAAACGTTTTTAGAATAACACAGATTGCTCCAGCCCCTTCCTATTTCCACTGCTGATCATGTCCAGCGCATGTATAAAGAATTAAGCAATATCGGCAAGTTAGCTGACGCGCGACAGGGTGTTTAAAAAAAAAGGTTTATGTTTGACACATGCTGCATAGACACGTCACCATGGGGACAATTTGTTTCTTCCACATTTGCACTGTAAGGGTGGCATGATTTATCTGTACAATGAATTCATTACTGCTTGTTCGATTAATAATTGAACAAGCTTCCAATGCCCGATTTGTACTTGGCTGCACGCCTTGATGCACACCAAGAACAGATAATGTACAAGCTCACACGTTTTCAATGCGTGACACCAGTGTTGATTTCGTCGACTAAAACTAAGACGAAAAATGTTCGTCGACTACCTTTTTCCACTGACGAAAACTAAATGGAAACTAAATGAAAACTAAGCTATGATGTGTTGGCTATGATGACTAAAACTAAGCTAAATGTATTGACAATTTCGTCAACAGATAGAAACTAGACTAAAATGTTAGGATAGTATAAGTCATTTTACACTTGGTTGCATGCTGAAAATAGCCGATCTACAAGCTTACAACGCGTCGCAGGATGTAGTATTAATTTTACTGACACTTTCAAAGGGCAGTATTATGCGTGTCTTAAGTACCAGGTCTTATTACTTAACTTAAGACCTGGAGGCGTGATCAATGTTATTTGGCTATTCTGAGTGGCCAAACAGCATTGACCATGCCTCCAGGTCTTAAGTTAAGTCATAAGACCTGGTACTTAAGACACGCATAATACTGCCCTTTGTCTCCACTCATCCTCTTCTCTCCCTCCATCACTGTGTCTCCATCCTCTTCTCTCCCTCCATCACTGTGTCTCCTCACCCTCTTCTCTCTCTCCATCACTGTGTCTCCACTCATCCTCTTCTCTCCCTCCATCACTGTGTCTCCTCATCCTCTTCTCTCCCTCCATCACTGTGTCTCCTCATCCTCTTCTCTCTCTCCATCACTGTGTCTCCACTCATCCTCTTCTCTCCCTCCATCACTGTGTCTCCTCATCCTCTTCTCTCCCTCCATCACTGTGTCTCCTCATCCTCTTCTCTCTCTCCATCACTGTGTCTCCTCATCCTCTTCTCTCCCTCCATCACTGTGTCTCCTCATCCTCTTCTCTCCCTCCATCAC
Organism: Electrona antarctica; assembly: GCF_951216825.1. NCBI lineage: Eukaryota > Metazoa > Chordata > Actinopteri > Myctophiformes > Myctophidae > Electrona > Electrona antarctica. Next base: position 49,124,091 of record NC_136808.1, on the reverse strand, counting down.
TGTGTCTCCTCATCCTCTTCTCTCTCTCCATCACTGTGTCTCCACTCATCCTCTTCTCTCTCTCCATCACTGTGTCTCCACTCATCCTCTTCTCTCCCTCCATCACTGTGTCTCCTCATCCTCTTCTCTCCCTCCATCACTGTGTCTCCACTCATCCTCTTCTCTCTCTCCATCACTGTGTCTCCACTCATCCTCTTCTCTCCATCCATCACTGTGTCTCCACTCATCCTCTTCTCTCTCTCCATCACTGTGTCTCCTCATCCTCTTCTCTCCCTCCATCACTGTGTCTCCTCATCCTCTTCTCTACCTCCATCACTGTGTCTCCACTCATCCTCTTCTCTCCCTCCATCACTGTGTCTCCTCATCCTCTTCTCTCCCTCCATCACTGTGTCTCCTCATCCTCTTCTCTCCCTCCATCACTGTGTCTCCTCATCCTCTTCTCTCCCTCCATCACTGTGTCTCCACTCATCCTCTTCTCTCCCTCCATCACTGTGTCTCCTCATCCTCTTCTCTCCCTCCATCACTGTGTCTCCTCATCCTCTTCTCTCCCTCCATCACTGTGTCTCCTCATCCTCTTCTCTCCCTCCATCACTGTGTCTCCTCATCCTCTTCTCTCCCTCCATCACTGTGTCTCCACTCATCCTCTTCTCTCCCTCCATCACTGTGTCTCCTCATCCTCTTCTCTCCCTCCATCACTGTGTCTCCTCATCCTCTTCTCTCCCTCCATCACTGTGTCTCCACTCATCCTCTTCTCTCTCCCTCCATCACTGTGTCTCCACTCATCCTCTTCTCTCCCTCCATCACTGTGTCTCCTCATCCTCTTCTCTCCCTCCATCACTGTGTCTCCTCATCCTCTTCTCTCCCTCCATCACTGTGTCTCCACTCATCCTCTTCTCTCTCCCTCCATCACTGCTTCGTCCAATTCCTCCACCTCATGCTCTTCCTCTATTTCAATTATAATAATAATAATAAAATGGAATGCATAGACTTTTTTGTGTTGCAGAATCAGAAATAGGATAATTTTAAGCCAAACACATGTGGCATGTAGAATGATTTCTCAAATGAACTGACTGACTGTTGGTACCAAACAACCTTTAACAAAATATTAAACCCCCAGCAGTCTTTGTCTGATATGTTGAAACACACAAGAGTGAGCTGTGGGGAATCCGTGAGGCATGTTCCACGTGAAAGAAAAAAAGAACAAAACGAAAACCTGGAAACTTTCCTAAAAATCCACACACGTTCGTTGTTTCTCAGGGGCTCTCTCTCTCTCTCTCTCTCTCTCTCTCTCTCTCTCTCTCTCTCTCTCTCTCTCTCCAGTTCCCTTGTTTTCTCTTGTTATCGTTGTGGAAACAAGTCAGTGTAACCATGCATCCATATTCATCATTCTTCCCCACATGAATATTAATTAGAGCTTAAAGAAGAGAGAGGGAGAGAGGGAGAGAGGGAGGGAGAGAGAGAGAGAGAGAGAGAGAGGAGAGAAAAGGAAAGAGGAGAAAAAGCTGTGACGTAGCAGCAGAGTGTGAGCGTCGTGTGGTATTCATGTCAGTTCCAAAGCCCTCGCGTCTCTTTTCCTGTGGCTGCCTTGTACCGACATGCTAATCAGCCTCTCGCTGCACCCTGTTCTGGCTAATTGTCGACAAATTATTCTCTGGAATAATGTATGCATGGCCCTGTGCTGCAGCGGAAAAAACACGCTAGTCAAGTCGTTCGCTTCAGTCTCAACAAGCAGCTAAATGGTTCTATTTAACCCATTCTGAACGGGAACCCCTTTTGGTGTTAGCATTATGTTATGCTTTAGCTATTGAAAAATAGCAGATCTACAAGCTCATAGCGCGCCACCGAGTGGCGCGCTACGAGCTTGTAGGTCTGCTATTTTTGAAAAGTCAAACGACTGACATAGAAACATAGCTTTTTCAGAAAACTGTCAGGATGTAGAAGACATTTTTAGAATCTGATCTCAGGTCAAAACGGGTTAAATATAGACTTGTCTGCCGTGTTTATATGCACACTTGACTCCCCCCCACCCCCGCGCACTTCTCTTTCTTTCTTTCATCTTTTCTTCTTTTGCGTTCTGTCTCTTCTCAACTTGTTTTGTAGTAAGTCGCCACGCGTTCATGTGCCGTGTTTATGCATTCTTGACTCTCATTTCGCTATGCCTTCCCTTTTTTCTCTCTCTCGCATCTCTCCCTCTGTCTCTCTCATTCCACCCCCCCTCTTAGTGTCTCGTGGTGAGCTAATGTTGCCAGCTCGTTTTTAATTGGGTTTGTTGGAAGTGAAGCCTGGTATTATTCAGTTTTTTTTTTCTTTTTTTCCCTGCTTGGACTGAGGACAGAGTTAAATTAGAAGTGTCTTAATTACACCACGATTGTCTTCGTTGATTGAATTTGAGTCGAACCCCGTGGGAACCCGCAGGGAAACGACCACAGAGGAGAGAAAGAAAGTTCATTGCCTTTTTACTCAGAGCCAGAATGTTTCAGGGAACCGCAGATTACACTACGTTTCTTTTTTAAATACTCAGACACGACGAGAGGTGTATGTCCGGTGAGGCAAGACTCACTATAGGAACAAACAACGTGGTCATGATGCACAAATAAGCTTCAAGACCAAGAAAACAGAGAGTCAGAGAGTGAGAATGAAAGAAAAGAAAACACTCATCAGATAGAGGTCAAATTATTATGACATACATACAGTAGGCCTATTGTGTATTCATTTTGGGGGCGTCTGGGTCGTTGTAGAGGTAAAACACTCCAGACTCCAGAGACTGGGTTGGCCGGGCGCTCCAACACACACATTTGTCAGTGTTCACAACAGGGACGTGCACTCATAGACATCATGCCCTTTTACCCGTCTGTAAAACAACTGCCCTCTCCAGACCACAAATGCAGCGTTTACTACATAAATGCCACTCCTATCCATGCAATGCCGGAAAGGCGTCTGTAAAACAACTGCCCTTTCCAGACCATGAATGAATACATTTGTTTCGAAATCCATGTCGCACACACCGCATCTCCAGTAGACAAAGAGTGCTGGGTTGCGACCCGAAAATAGCTGATGTTATGCGTGAACGCCTACTGACTGAGTGGCAAAAAAAAACTACATTCAAACAGAAAATCTGATCTGATTGACGTTGAACTCACTTTACCGCTCACTGTATGCATAATGCTCTCTATACTAACATCTGTATGTGCTAGGGCTTTCAGCAACTAATCGACTATTACAACTAGTCGACTAGTAAATCCACTAGTCGACCTTGTTGATACTATTTGACTAGTTTTGCCCTCAATATCAGCTAGAATGCCATATTATAGTCACCAATGTACACAGTTTTTTAATGAATGTACAAATATTATTTAAGTTCTTTTGTTCATTTATTAAAATTTTACATAATAGGTAGTTAAACAACTATAGTCGACTAGTAAACTAGGCAACTCAAATAGTAAAAATCCTGAGTATGTGCATGCGTGAATAAATCAATACATGAATGAATGATCAGACATCAAACTCAGTCCTTGATGACGTGTGTCAGGTTGTGTGTTACTGTATGTGTCTGTGTGCGTGTGTCAGGTTGTGTTGCTGTATGTGTCTGTGTGCGTGTGTCAGGTTGTGTGTTACTGTATGTGTGTGTGTACGTGTGTCAGGTTGTGTGTTACTGTATGTGTGTGTGTACGTGTGTCAGGTTGTGTGTTACTGTATGTGTCTGTGTACGTGTGTCAGGTTGTGTGTTACTGTATGTGTTTGTGCACGTGTGTCAGGTTGTGTGTTACTGTATGTGTCTGTGTACGTGTGTCAGGTTGTGTGTTACTGTATGTGTTTGTGTACGTGTGTCAGGTTGTGTGTTACTGTATGTGTTTGTGTACGTGTGTCAGGTTGTGTGTTACTGTATGTGTGTGTGTACGTGTGTCAGGTTGTGTGTTACTGTATGTGTATGTGTTTGTGTGCACGTGTGTCAGGTTGTGTGTTACTGTATGTGTTTGTGTACGTGTGTCAGGTTGTGTGTTACTGTATGTGTGTGTACGTGTGTCAGGTTGTGTGTTACTGTATGTGTGTGTGTACGTGTGTCAGGTTGTGTGTTACTGTATGTGTCTGTGTACGTGTGTCAGGTTGTGTGTTACTGTATGTGTCTGTGCACGTGTGTCAGGTTGTGTGTTACTGTATGTCTGTGCACGTGTGTCAGGTTGTGTGTTACTGTATGTGTCTGTGCACGTGTGTCAGGTTGTGTGTTACTGTATGTGTGTGTACGTGTGTCAGGTTGTGTGTTACTGTATGTGTGTGTACGTGTGTCAGGTTGTGTGTTACTGTATGTGTCTGTGTACGTGTGTCAGGTTGTGTGTTACTGTATGTGTGTGTACGTGTGTCAGGTTGTGTGTTACTGTATGTGTCTGTGTACGTGTGTCAGGTTGTGTGTTACTGTATGTGTGTGTACGTGTGTCAGGTTGTGTGTTACTGTATGTGTGTGTACGTGTGTCAGGTTGTGTGTTACTGTATGTGTCTGTGTACGTGTGTCAGGTTGTGTGTTACTGTATGTGTGTGTACGTGTGTCAGGTTGTGTGTTACTGTATGTGTGTGTACGTGTGTCAGGTTGTGTGTTACTGTATGTGTATGTGTACGTGTGTCAGGTTGTGTGTTACTGTATGTGTATGTGTTTGTGTGCACGTGTGTCAGGTTGTGTGTTACTGTATGTGTTTGTGTACGTGTGTCAGGTTGTGTGTTACTGTATGTGTGTGTACGTGTGTCAGGTTGTGTGTTACTGTATGTGTTTGTGTACGTGTGTCAGGTTGTGTGTTACTGTATGTGTATGTGTTTGTGTGCACGTGTGTCAGGTTGTGTGTTACTGTATGTGTGTGTACGTGTGTCAGGTTGTGTGTTACTGTATGTGTTTGTGCACGTGTGTCAGGTTGTGTGTTACTGTATGTGTGTGTACGTGTGTCAGGTTGTGTGTTACTGTATGTGTGTGTACGTGTGTCAGGTTGTGTGTTACTGTATGTGTTTGTGCACGTGTGTCAGGTTGTGTGTTACTGTATGTGTGTGTGTACGTGTGTCAGGTTGTGTGTTACTGTATGTGTGTGTGTACGTGTGTCAGGTTGTGTGTTACTGTATGTGTCTGTGTACGTGTGTCAGGTTGTGTGTTACTGTATGTGTTTGTGTACGTGTGTCAGGTTGTGTGTTACTGTATGTGTGTGTACGTGTGTCAGGTTGTGTGTTACTGTATGTGTGTGTACGTGTGTCAGGTTGTGTGTTACTGTATGTGTTTGTGCACGTGTGTCAGGTTGTGTGTTACTGTATGTGTTTGTGCACGTGTGTCAGGTTGTGTGTTACTGTATGTGTGTGTGTACGTGTGTCAGGTTGTGTGTTACTGTATGTGTTTGTGTACGTGTGTCAGGTTGTGTGTTACTGTATGTGTATGTGTTTGTGTGCACGTGTGTCAGGTTGTGTGTTACTGTATGTGTTTGTGTACGTGTGTCAGGTTGTGTGTTACTGTATGTGTTTGTGTACGTGTGTCAGGCTGTGTGTTACTGTATGTGTCTGTGTACGTGTGTCAGGTTGTGTGTTACTGTATGTGTTTGTGTACGTGTGTCAGGTTGTGTGTTACTGTATGTGTATGTGTTTGTGTGCACGTGTGTCAGGTTGTGTGTTACTGTATGTGTTTGTGTACGTGTGTCAGGTTGTGTGTTACTGTATGTGTTTGTGTACGTGTGTCAGGTTGTGTGTTACTGTATGTGTGTGTACGTGTGTCAGGTTGTGTGTTACTGTATGTGTGTGTACGTGTGTCAGGTTGTGTGTTACTGTATGTGTTTGTGTACGTGTGTCAGGTTGTGTGTTACTGTATGTGTGTGTACGTGTGTCAGGTTGTGTGTTACTGTATGTGTGTGTACGTGTGTCAGGTTGTGTGTTACTGTATGTGTTTGTGCACGTGTGTCAGGTTGTGTGTTACTGTATGTGTTTGTGCACGTGTGTCAGGTTGTGTGTTACTGTATGTGTGTGTGTACGTGTGTCAGGCTGTGTGTTACTGTATGTGTCTGTGTACGTGTGTCAGGTTGTGTGTTACTGTATGTGTTTGTGTACGTGTGTCAGGTTGTGTGTTACTGTATGTGTATGTGTTTGTGTGCACGTGTGTCAGGTTGTGTGTTACTGTATGTGTGTGTACGTGTGTCAGGTTGTGTGTTACTGTATGTGTTTGTGCACGTGTGTCAGGTTGTGTGTTACTGTATGTGTGTGTACGTGTGTCAGGTTGTGTGTTACTGTATGTGTGTGTACGTGTGTCAGGTTGTGTGTTACTGTATGTGTGTGTACGTGCATGTGTCAGGTTGTGTGTTACTGTATGTGTGTGTACGTGTGTCAGGTTGTGTGTTACTGTATGTGTGTGTACGTGTGTCAGGTTGTGTGTTACTGTATGTGTGTGTACGTGTGTCAGGTTGTGTGTTACTGTATGTGTGTGTACGTGCATGTGTCAGGTTGTGTGTTACTGTATGTGTGTGTACGTGCATGTGTCAGGTTGTGTGTTACTGTATGTGTCTGTGTACGTGTGTCAGGTTGTGTGTTACTGTATGTGTGTGTATACGTGTGTCAGGTTGTGTGTTACTGTATGTGTGTGTATACGTGTGTCAGGTTGTGTGTTACTGTATGTTGTGTACGTGTGACGTGTGTGCAGACGGCGTGTTGTTACATCCATTTACCGTTTGGCAGAATGTTAGGAGGGTAAAAGAAAGCAAACACATATTTCCTAAAGTCTGATGTGACTGGTTTGTAACATAATTAAATTAACCCTGCTTTTGACCAAATCTGCATAACTTTGGTAGCTTTTGTATAGCGTATAGGATATAGCGTATATAGTTATATCCATTTCTGCAGAGTAATGCCGGGACATATTTTAATCCTTTTGAAAAGCAGATTTGGGTTTGAACAGGACCTGGGTATCCTGCTGCTGTGCACATGAGACAGCTGTGTCCCAAGCTTACCCTGTTGTCATCATGTGTGTGTGTGTGTGTGTGTGTGTGTGTGTGTGTGTGTGTGTGTGTGTGTGTGTGTGCGTGTGTGCGTGCGTGCGTGCGTGCGTGCGTGCGTGCGTGCGTGCGTGCGTGCGTGCGTGCGTGCGTGCGTGCGTGCGTGCGTGCGTGCGTCTTTCATTTGTTTAAGTGTGTATACCATCTGGAGATAGATCTAATAATGGCTGCCAGCTTGCCAGTTCTTACTAGGCTAAAATACGCTGTCCCTCCATCCAACACATGTGCGCGCGTGCACACACACACACACACACACACACACACACACACACACACACACACACACACACACACACACACACACACACACATGGACACACGGACACGCACCCACACATGGACACACGAACACGCACCCACAAACTGGAATGTGTCATACATTTTGTGATTTCTCTCTCTCTCTCTCTTTCGTTGGGCACCACCAAGCCTCCGATCCACTGTGCTCGTCCTCTTCATTGAAAGTGACAGCAGGAAACCTGAGACAGGTCAGGGAGATAGAGGAGAGGAGAGGCTCTGACAGGCTCTCACTGATCCAGAGTCGGAGGGCACGTGTGTGTGGTTTCCTGGTGTAAATGTCTTAACCGCTGCTCTACTGATCGACTCATATCTGCGTCCTCGCTGGACCGCTATCATTTGTACAGGTCTGCTGTCAGCAGTGCTGGAAAGTAACTAAGTACATTTACTTAAATACAGTAGACCTGACTGAGGACGATTCTACAAATGCCTTCTAAATCCTGACAGTTTTCTGAAAAACCCCATGTTTCTATGTCGTTCTCAAACATTTTCATGTCAAGGATCCCCAAATATATAATTGGCCGCCGACCCCCATCTGAAAATATGTAGTTCCAGGGACCTCCCAGAAGCAAAGATTTGAGTTAAAAACGTTCGCTCTGAAAGAATAATATGTTCATATAGCAGACCTACAAGCTCGTAGCGCGGCACTCGGTGCCGCACACCGAGTGAGCTTGTAGATCTGCTATTTTTCAATAGCTAAAGTATAACATATTGCTTAAAACACCAAAAGTACGATTTTTAGGTATTTGTACTGGACTTGAGTATGTCAAATTGTCATTACTTTTACTTCTACTCAGACGGAAATATTGTACTTTTACTCCACTACATTTTATTTGACAGCTTTACTAGTTACTTTGTAAATGTGGATTATTATTATTACAAAACATACAGCCCTATTTCAACCATTTGAAAATAGCAGATCTACAACAAGCTCACAATGCTTTGCATCGCGACACATTGTGAGCGAACTGTAGATCTGCTATTTTCAAAATATTGTTATACATTTGAAAACTTGAAATGGGACATTCTGCATAATGAGTACTTTCTACTTTTGGTACTTTAAGTAATTTTTTATACCAATACTTAAAGGTATATTCAGTGATTTCACTTAATTCAAATATATATATTTTTTGTTATAATCCTCCCTACTATAGATTGTTCTGACCATATAAGGAGTTCCTCCCTGTCCCCATGTGAACTGCAGGGGTCAAAAAACCCTAGTTTCGGTTTTGGTGGTGGGTGAGAAAGCCTTCATCCAATCAGGATAGAGGGGGCCTTCCTCCAATCAGGATCGCCTAGGTGCGTGTGCTGTTGGCCTGTTGCGTGTCCCCCCCACTGTAGAGCGTGTGCATATATTTTTACCGGGGCGGACCAGGGTTTTTTCCAAATCACCAAAATCACTAAATGCTCCTTTAATTTTAACTTTTACTCAAGTAAATGTTGAATTCCTACTTTTACTTGTAACAGAGTATTTATATATTGCAGTATTGATACGTTTTACTTAAGTAAAATATTTGAGTAATTTTTCCACCACTGTCATTCATACAGGTCTGTTGTCACTTGACGGAAAGCCACGTTTATACTTGGTTGGCGAGCCAGGCAGTGTTGTTTTCGTCGGCTAAAACTAAGACAAGAAATGTTCGTCAACTACCTTTTTCCACTGATGAAAACTAAATGGAAACTAAATGAAAACTAAGCTATGGTGACTAAAACTATGACTACTATGACTCGATTTTGTCAACAAATAAAAACTAGACTAAAATGTTAGGAAGGGACTAGTGGACAAGAGATCCAGTATATGTCATTTTACAATTAGTTGCATGCCGAAAATAGACGATCTACAAGCCCACAACACGTGAAAAGTGAAAAAAATAATCGGCATGAAGGCTCGCCAAAATTAATTTTAGTTGACTAAATCAACCGTAGATTTAGTCGACTAAAATCTCATGACATTTAGTCGACTAAAACTAGACTAACACTAAAACATTCCGGGTGACTAGAATGTGACTAAAAAGACTATGTGATGGATTTATAATTAAGATGAAACCCATGTGTTGCATATAAAATGCAGAAGGGACAATTGATGATTCCAAGGAT